>NC_056741.1:1061747648-1062047648 GCF_019279795.1 Protopterus annectens | reverse complement strand
ACAAATCATCCACAAAACGAATGTACCAAAGAATGTGTTCATAAAAAGCATTCCAAAAATCCCAAGGAAAGGGTGGCACAAAACCAAGAACCAGTAAAACCACAACAGGCACCCAAAGAGGCAGAAGGTAATAATAAAACACGAGCCTGTAGGTGTAAGCAGCAGCAGGTTTAATCACATAAACGCCACACAATGCAAAGCGTTTTCGTCCACCAGACTTCTTCAGATGTAAAATGAATGAATGAAGGCTGTGCCTGCTTATATACCCCTCCCAATTTAATTAATAGTTAAAACAATTGTTTAATTGACACCAATTAAATCTTGTAACTAAAATATTCGTGACAACCTACCAACTTTCCACAAATACAGGTGAAAGTAGATAAAAACATGCACATTTTTAAAAAGAACTTTAAAATAAATATATAAATACTAAAGCCATCACAATGTGTTGGACAGATAAATAAACGTGAATCAAAAACTTGCAAAACAATATAGGTACTTATTTTATAGTTTTGCAGCTCTCATTTTTAAAATAGGGGCAATGGATATGTATTCATTCAGCCCTGGGAAATCTATTGGCTTCCAATAGCAACTGCCAAAATATTTCTCTCGCCTCTATCCTATTTTCCCACGGGCCCCCCCTCACATCACATTGCACCTTCTCTACAACAAAGAAGCCCCATTTTGCTTGGGGACATGTCAGTGTATGTTTAAACAAGGCATTTTTAATATCTTCGACTCTAATAGCATATAAATGCTCATAAATCCTCCTGAGTTTACGAGTAGTTTTTCCAATGTAAAATGCACCACAGGTTTTACATAGGGCTAAATAAATCAAGCCTTCACTATTACAGTTGGAAAAACTACTACTCTGAATCTGATAGTCTCTTGACAGGATGTGTACAGAATCCTGTCTAAGTATATATGGGCATTGGGCACATGCCCCACATTTGTAGGTTCCCAATTTCTTACATGAAACAATGGAACCATTATGATCCAGCAAATCCTTGAGGTTCCTGCCTTTTTTGTATGTGAATCCTAGGGTGTTGGTAAACAAAACGTCCAACTCTGAATAACACCTAAACCTGCTCCAGTGTTGAGTAATAATGTTTTTAACCCTAGAGGTATTCTGATTATAAAACATCACATAATTACCCCCAAGGTTTCTTGATTTCATCCCTGGTAACGTCATCACTGGTTGTTGTGTGGTACCCTGCACATATTTTGGTACTATCACACTTGTATCTCCTGTTCCCAAAATAGGGACAAACCTATCCTTTCTCCCATTCTTTACTTCCTCCAAAACCTCATCAATTAAATAGTTAGGATACTTCCTAGATATAAACATTTCTTTGACTCTCTGACTTTTGTCTTCGAAGTCCGAGTCCAAAGAGGTCATCCTACAACTACGGACAAATTGTCCCTTGATAATACTTCTCTTCTGTTTAAACGGATGGGAACTAGTGAAATATAGGTATGAGTTAGAAAAGGTTTCCTTTCTATATACATTAGATGTAAACTGCTGCCCCAGGACATCTTTTTTAATAGTGACGTCCAGAAAGTTCATATAGTCATGTGTAATATGGGAAGTAAATTTCAAAGAATTAGTGGTATGGTTTAGATAGTCTATGAATTCTGTTAACTTTTCCATACTACCTTTCCAAAAAATGCAAATATCATCCAGGTAACGTTTGTAATATACCCAGTATTGTGCATATTCAGACTGGAACACAAACTTCTCTTCCCAAACCATGAGCACAATGTTGGCATAAGTAGGGGCACAACTTGCCCCCATGGCCACTCCCTGGATCTGTTTAAACAACTCACCCTCAAAAAATATAAAGTTGTGTTTCAATACCAAATCCATCAACTCTGTATAAACCAGAAAAGTATTGTGGTCGAGTTTTCCATGTTGGTGAATGGCATCCTGAAACCATTCTAACCCTGTAGAATGTGGAATCACATTAAATAAATCCTGAATATCAAGGGTTACAAATGTTAAGGAATCTGAATACATGTTGCTATTAATGCTTCTCAAAAATTCCATGCCAAACCTGCCACACAATCAAAGGGCAGAGGCACAACTACAAATTTCAAAGCTCATAGACATGAAAGCTATTCAAAAGGTACCTACTCAAGAACAAGGTCAAGGTTTTTATTCCAGGCTATTTCTGGTACCAAGGAAAGGAACCGACTGGAGACCCATTTTGGACTTATCCATCCTAAACACATTTTTACTCGTACCAAAATTCAAGATGCTCACATTACAGCAACTTCTTCCCATGCTGGGCAAGGAGTTTTGGCTGGTAACACTGGACCTCAAGGAGGCATACCTGCATGTCCCAATCAGACAAAGCTGCAGAAGATACCTCAGATTTCTTGCAGGTTCAATCCACTATCAATTCTCTGCATTGCCCTTTGGCTTATCTGCTGCGCCCAGAGTATTCACGAAATGCCTGGCATCAGTAATTGCCTACTGCAGACTTCAAGGGATACAAATTTACCCTTATTTGGACGACTGCCTGATCCAAGCGGACAGCAAGCACATACTTCTGGAACATCTGGCTTATGTAACACGGTTACTGAATTCTCTGGGATACACAGTCATCAAAGAGAAATCCAGACTAACACCATCTCAGAAAATAACTTTCCTGGGTGCCAATTTGGACACAAACACTCTGATGGCCTATCTTACGCCAGAAAAACAGGGGCAACTAACTCAGTACTTCAAAATACTAGCAAATTGTACCAGGCTTACTGCAAGGAAAATCCTGCAGGCTATGGGCTTCATGGCATCTTGCATTCTTTTAATCCCATGTGCAAAGTTGCATATGAGGAAACTTCAATGGTACCTAAAAAACCTATGGTCTCAACACAGCCACAGTTTGGAAACAATAATACCAATAATTCCATGTTTGCAAAAGGAATTTCTATGGTGGGCTCAAGCATGTCAAACAAACACAGGTCTCCCATTCTGCAAGCCTCAAGCAAATCAAGTCATCACAACAGACGTCTCAGATTACGCCTGGGGGGCGCACATGACAGACAGGTGCATTCAGGGCAAATGGTCCCAAAAGGAAAAGCACCTTCACATCAATCAAAAAGAAATGCTAGCAGTGATAAATGCAATTACAGCTTTCAAGGACCTACTGCATCCAGGACAATTATTGATAAGAACAGACAACACCACAGTAATGTGGTACATAAACAAACAAGGAGGAACACATTCATACCCCCTGTGCAGACTAGCCATGACACTTTGGAACTTGGCTCTGGAATGGCAAATCGAACTTCAAGCACAGTACTTGCCAGGTTTGGAAAACACGCTGGCAGACAATCTAAGCAGAAATATGACAGATCCACACGAATGGAAGTTGCATCCTCAAGTGTTTACAAAGATAATCCAAGCGTGGGGAAGGCCAGACATAGATCTCTTCGCCTCCCACAGGAATCATCAATTGGAAAAGTTCTGTTCAAGGACCTTTCATCCAAAGGCCTGGAGAGTGGACGCCCTTTCATTCAGTTGGGCAGCATGGACAGTTTACGCTTTCCCACCTCTGCCTCTTCTGCCCAAGGTGCTCTTGAAAGCAAGAGCAGACAGACCAAGATGATACTGATTGCTCCAGACTGGCCAAGACAACACTGGTACCCACTCCTGAGGAGCCTAATGCATACTCCTCCCTGGTCCCTACCTCTAATGCCTCTACTACTGACTCAACACAGCTACAAAACTCTTCACAGTCAGTTGAAAACACTCAATCTCGCTGCATGGAAAATTCCTTAACACCACAACAGACCCTACTCCCCAAAGAGGTGCAGGATGTCATTTTGGAGGCCAGAAGGCCATCTACTAGAAAGGCTTACTCCGCAAAATGGAAACGGTTCTGCTCTTGGAATGAGAAAAAAGGCCAGGATCCAAGAAAACTGAATTTGCCTCAGGTATTGCAGTATCTAGCTGAACTACTGAACAGTGGACTTTCATTTTCCTCCATAAAAATCCATGCCTCAGCCATTTCTGCAGAATTCAACACTGATCCACCCTTATTCTCTCACCCACTCTTAAGACAGTTCCTCAGAGGGGCTAAGAATATAAGACCACCAAGGAAACAACCAATGCCAGCCTGGGATCTTAATTACATTCTAGAAAAATTAACATTGCCTCCCTTTGAACCAGCTGCCTCAACAGATTTGCAATATTTGTCCTGGAAAACAGCTTTCCTTCTGGCCATTACCTCAGCTCGTAGGGTATCGGAACTACAAGCCCTCATGGCTGTGCAGCCCTTCCTCATCTTCCATCAGGACAGGGTTTCCCTTCGAACCAACCCCTCATTTATGCCTAAAGTGGTATCCAGGGTAGCTTTAAATCAAGCCATACACTTACCTACCTTTTACCCCAATCCTCAAAACAAAGGGGAAAGGCTGCTACACTCCTTAGACATCCATAGACAGCTACGTTATTATTTGGACAGAACAAAGCCTTTCAGGAAAACAGAACAACTCTTTGTGTCCTATGCTGTATGAGCTCAAGGGAAGCCAGTTACCAAACAGACAATTTCAAAATGGATAGGCCACTGCATACGGTTTTGTTACTCCTATCATGGAAAATCTGTCCCTACAGGCATCAGATCCCACTCCACCAGGGCCACAGCTACCTCTACAGCCTTCCTCAGAGGAGTTCCTACCAAAGATATTTTGGAGGCAGCCACTTGGAGTTCTGTGCATACCTTCACAAAACACTACCATCTGCCTTTATATTCCAAAACTAGAGCAGGCTTTGCCACTGCTGTGTTGCAGGGCATTCTGGCTCATCCCAGTTCCACCTAGTGCCTACCACCCTGTGCGTAGCTTTGGGATTCTACCCATCTGTGATTACTGCAGCTGTATGCACGATGAACATAGTACAGTTTTGTACCTACCATAAATGTAGATGTTCGAGTGCTAATACAGCTGCAGTACAGGTTACCCTCCCTCCTTCCCCTCTTGGTAAAGGCCTAGGGCCTAACCCCTCTTCATACAACCTGATTGGGTTATCCTTCTATGGTATATTTGCTTGCAACTACTGTTTTTTTGATTATATTGCATTGCATTTATATAAATATAATTTATGTATTGCCTTCCTTCTGGGGGCACCTGACATCTGGGGCAAGAAAGACTGAAGAAAATGGATTCGGCTGTGTCTTATATACCCCTGCCTCACTGACGTCAGGAAAGAAAGCGACAACAACCGACGCCGGACCTAGACTTTGGAATTCGGCCGACCGAGGATCCGCCTGACGGCAGAAAACCCATCTGTGATTACTGCAGCTGTATTAGCACTCGAACATCTACATTTATGGTAGGTACAAAACTGTACTTTCACATGAGTGCCGGTCGGCCGCTACCTGAGTTTTTGTCTCCGAATTGAAGTTGAAGTCTTCTAAAGCTAAGTACCCCGTTGAGGATCCTTTTTTCTTGCACTAACCGATATCAGAAAAAGTTAATAATTGTCTCACCTATGGAAAGCAAATACCACACCGAGCCGTCCACTCTCACTGCATCACTTGTTTAGACCCAGACCACGATGTCCCCCATTGTCGTTTCTGTGCTTTGTTCAATGCCAGAATTATCCGTCATCAGGCCCTTATTGTAGCCAGATATTTTTGTTTACAGTCCTCGAATTCCGATATGGCTTCGGTAAGCCATCCGACAGCAGATCTTCCAAAAAAAGTAAAGACAGACCGCACAGGTCCAAACCTACCGACGACGCTTCCGTTAAGCTAATAGTCAGTCCTCTAGTACTCAGGCGCTTTCGCAGCCCCTGATACCCGCTTCAGTTGATTCACAGGCCACTACCGAGACCCTTTTAGAGTCTGGTATGCCGCAATACTCTTATTCGACTAAGGATCCTGTGGTCGTCTCTACCTTGGATGGGTCCGGAGCCGCTGAGCAGGCACTGGCTTCCGAGGAAGTCTTTTGCACTACCGAATCTTGACCCAAACTGATGTCTTCTTTCGTGACTACCGAGTTTCTTAGGCCCAGGTTTCGAACCACACCCAAGAAACCGACAACCCACTCTCAGGCGCCTGCTACCTTGACTCAGTCTCAAATGCTTAAAATGGCAGAAGACCTTATCATGCTGATCAGGGGAAGCCAAGCTACCCCCTCAAAAAGGAAGACAGATCTGTCCCCTGTAGTTTTGTCTGAACAAGAGTCAGATACATCTGACTATGAAGACATGCAACCCCTCTCCACTTATGAGGATTCTGATGCAGAGGACTCCATTCCTTCAGCCTCTCTCCCAAAGGATTTTTCCTTTGGGGAAACCCTGCATACTTTAAGGGAGCATTTCCAATGGGATAGTCAGGACTACCCTCAGTCTAAAAAGAGACTCTGTTAATTCCTAGATCTTGTGCAACACAGACCCTTTGCCATCCCCCCCAGACAGGTACTATAGAGTCTCTGACTCACACAAATATCTTTTTAAAAATCCAACAGCTGACCCTGAGGTTATTTCTCAAGGGCCAAAAGGGATTAAAGCAACCTCTGCTAAGAATCCCACCTCCTCAGACAGGGATTCCTGAGCATTGGACAGATTGGGTAAAAAAGTATACTCCTCAGCTGCTCTTGCTATCAGAGCATTAACTTGTCAGTTCCATATGCTGAAATTTCAGCAACATACCGTGGAACTCCTTAAACAAAAAATGTCTTCCTTTCCTGCCTGGGCAGAATCTAAAGATTTACAAGACTCAATGCATTCTGCAAGTCAAGTAACTAAACACACTTTGCACTGTGGTTTTGATGCTCTAGAAGCTTCTTTCAGGGCAGCAGTCACTGGATCTGTTATTAGAAGACATGCATGGCTTAAGTAACAATCCCTGCCAGACCATGTCAAATCTAAATTGTTGGATGCCCCCTTGCACAAAGATAACTTTTTTGGCACTAAGGCAGAAGAGGTCTTAAAGATGGAAGAAAAAGCAAAATGTATGCAAACAGTTAAGGATTTCTTACAGGTCCAGCCCCCTAGGTTCAGCAGGCATTGTCCCTCCAATCATTGGTCCTTTCCTGCTCCGAGTAAACCAGCCCAGCCTAGGGCCAGTGGAAATAGATCCCCCCCAGACAGCAGCCCCAGGGAATGCAGAGATCTAAGCAGTGGACTACCTCCCCTTCAAAACTAGGGAGTTCTAAGCCACCCCTTATGGTAAGAACTCACAATGACTCACCCCCCCCCCCCAGCCCACCTTCACTTACCTCTTGGAGGAAAACTCTCCTTTCACTCAAGCACCTGTGCTGCCATTCTCAAGGACCAATGGCTTCTGAACATTGTGTCTCAGGGATACAAATTTTCCTTCCACACCTTTCCAACCCCAAAAGGGTTCCCAGATCCACCACCAAATCAGTGGGCAGAGGCTCAGAAACAAATCCTTTTCCTGCTCTCTATGAGGGCAGTAGAGCACATTCTTGTAGAACAGATAGGCCAAGGCTTCTACTCCAGACTTTTTCTGGTGCCCAGAAAAGAGGGCACCTGGCACCCCATCCTTGATCTAGCCATTCTAAACACCTTCCTGGTGATCCCAAAATTCAAAATGCTCAACCCCCAGCAGCTGCTACCCATGCTCTCCAAGGATGCTTGGCTTGCCACCCTAGATCTAAAAGAGGCTTACCTCCACATTCCTATCAGGGAATCATGCAGGAAATATCTCCACTTCAGGGCAGGATCTCAACACTTTCAGTTCTCTGCACTTCCCTTTGGCTTATCTACTGCTCTCAGAGTTTTCACAAAATGTCTGGCTCTGGCCATTGCCTTTTGCAGACAAATACCCATATTTAGATGACTGCCTTATTCAGGCAGACAGCCAGGAAAAGCTGCCCAAGCACCTGGTATTTATAAAGACCCTACTAACATCCCTAGGGTACACAGTCATCGAAAAGAAATCCAAACAGGTGCCCACCCAAAGGATAATCTTCCTGGGAGCAAGTCTGGACACAGCATCCCAGGTGGCATACCTTACACCAGAGAAACAAATTTTCCCAACAACCTATTTCTCTCAACTAGCCACCAGGCCCCAGCTATCTGCAAGGAAGGTCCTGCAAGCTCTGGGGTTCATGGCATCTTGCATACTACTCATTCCCTATTCCAGACTGCATATGAGGAAACTTCAGTGGTACCTAAAGAGCCTTTGGTGTCAGCATTCTCAAGACCTGTAAACTCTTCTACCTATAATTCCTTACCTCAGAAAGGAATTTCTTTGGTGGGCAACAGCATGCTCCCACAACAAGGGACTGCCTTTCTGTTTAGCCCCCGCCACCTAAACCCTCACCAGAGACTCATCAGACTATGCTTGGGGTGCACACCTGGATGGCAGGTGCATACAGGGCCAATGGAGCCCACAGCAAATCCCTCTGCACATCAGTCAAAAAGAGATGATGGCTGTGCAGCACACCTTGATAGCTTTCAAACCCCTTCTATCTCCAGGGGTTCTCCTGATCAAAACAGGCAACACCACTGTGATGTGGTACATCAACAAGCAGGGAGGGACTCACTCCTACCCTCTATGCATGCTGGCCATGACCCTTTGGCTCACAGCCTCTTCCATGCAACTACACCTGTTAGCACAATTCCTACCAAGCTCTCTCAACTCTCTGGCAGACCAATTAAGCAGAAACTTTCTGGATGCGCATGAGTGGCAACTCAACAGAAGTACCTTCACCCTAATAACTCAGAAATGGGGAACCCCAAAGGTCGACCTCTTTGCCTCCCACATCAACCATCAGCTCAGCAAATTCTGCACCTGGAAGCATCACTGCATGGCTTGGAAAGTGGATGCCCTGTCCTTCCCCTGGGTCAATCTATCGGTCTATGCCTTTCTTCCCCTACCTCTCATCCCCAGGATACTGCTCAAAATAAGGGAGGAAAAACCAAGGACCATTCTTATAGCTCCAAACTGGCCCTGACAACACTGGTACCCCTTGCTGCACAGCCTGTCCCCACTGCCTCCATGGCGTCTTCCTCAGATTCCAAACCTCCTGACCCAGAGGGAAGGGGAATTTATGCATCCCCAGTTGCAGACACTCAGTTTGGCAGCTTGGCTTATTCCCAAACCCCGAACCAATCTGCCATCCTCAGTAAACAGGTTCTGGATGTTATCTGTGAGGCCAGACGTCCTAGCACCAGAAAGTCTTATGCAGGTAAATGGAAAAGGTTTTGCACCTGGATCCAGGCTAAAGGAGCCAATACGGCACAGCCCTCCATCCCTCTCATTCTGGATTACTTAGCTGACCTACTACACAGTGGTTTCTGTTACTCCTCCATAAAAATTCATGCCTCTGCTATTTCTGCTCATTTTCCCACTGAGCAGCTCCTTTTCTCACATGCTTTGATCAGACAGTTTCTCAGAGGGGCTAGCAACTTGAGGCCCCCCGAAGGGCACCAACACCAGCTTGGGACCTTAACTTTGTCTTGGAAAAGCTCACTCTGCCCCCTTTCAAACCAACTTCTGCAAAGCTAGAATTTCTTTCTTGGAAGACAGCATTCCTTCTGGCCATCACTTCAGCCAGAAGAGTCTCTGAGCTGCAAGCTCGCATGGCTGTGGAACTCTTCATCATCTTCCATGCAGACAGGGTATCCCTCAGAACTAACCTATCCTTCATGCCTAAGGTGGTGCCCAATGTGGCTCTCAACCAATTCATTCATTTGCCCACCTTCTTTCCTAATTCCCAGAACAAGGGGGAAAGGATTCTTTTCTCTCTCTCTAGATGTAGATGTGCACAGGCAGCTCAGATTCTATCTGGACAGGACTAAATCCTTCAGAAAGTCTGATCAATTGCTGGTTAGCTTTGCTACAGGAGCAGAAGGAAAAGCCATCTCCAAGCAAACCATTTCCAAATGGATAGCACACTGCATCTGGCCGGTCAAGGGCTACCCTGGCAGTGCTAACCCAAATGTGATGACTGCAACAGTGAATACACTCAAACATCTACATTTAAGGTAAGTGTACACAGCTGTACTTTTGAAGCTGCTGGGTGCCATCTGCATTGGAACCAAAGATGTCTTTATCTTCAGAACCGATTATTGCTCTGAGCTTTTCGGTTCAATCAGAACTGGAGATCTCTTGGGGTGTTGTTGGTTCCAAGGGAGTAGAGTTGATTCCTATGTTTTCAGGGCCTTCTCTGCACATTGGGGCTTCAGCACATATCAACTCGGCTCTGGCTTCTGCTTTCAGAGGGATCTCTTTTGACCTCTTTTCCCAGACCTACCCTTTTGGATCCAGGGTCATTTCCTTCTCTGGGTGGATCAGCTTTCGAAGCTGTGGAGAGAGAGCTATGACTGTAGTAGTCAGTCAGCCCTTTCCTACTCGGAACACACATACCTATCACAACTAATGTGAGGGCCTGTCTATCACAGGCCAGTAATCAAGGAGCCCCAGTCCTCACCACTGACACCAGTGAGAGATGGTCACCAAAAACAGGAATGGATTTACACAGTATTTTAAGATGCAGCTCCTGCATGATGCACAACTTCCCCCAAGAGAGTGCAGGGGACATGGTCTGGACCTAGGACTGAGTTCTCCATCCCCCCAGATCCCAAACAAGACTCACCTTTAAGCACTGTGTCCCAGTTCCAAGTAGCCGACATAGCCACACGTGGGTATTTGATTTTCACATACACACTCACTCCTGGGAAAGGCCGGCACAGATTTAGTAGCTGTGCCCCCCCTCTCCAAACTATGAGGTAATCACTCTGCCACTAGTCAACTACTCTAAGGCTGTTGCAAGGGTATCCAATTATACTGAGTAAAAGCAATACTAATATTAATAGTAGAGTATAACCAAAGGCGCAAGCCTTTTTGTAGTGGCCACGGCATCACTAAAATAAGCACAAGTACTGTCAAGATGTTAAAAATATTTTCTAAAAAACAGCTACAATGAAAGGTGTAAACATATTTAATAATAAATAGAAACCATGAGAATGATAAATTTATAAGTACAGTAAACACCAGAGTTTCAGTCAAAGGAGAAATAAAAACAGCACAGTTGGACATATTCAAACTGGTGCAGAAAAACAATATTTAACTAATCTCACTGTATTTCCTGATTTAGCTAACTTAATACAGCAAGGCAAGATTAGATGCTGAGGTGCTTACTTCCACAAGGCAAGATGATGAACTTCTAACTAAACTGAACTCAACTGACTGACTGTGACAACTGTTGCATCAGATTCCAAAGAAAACAAAACAAAAAATGCAGTGAGAGTTCTGTTTGCCCAGTACCAGCCACAGAATGACAACACCCGTGATCACCTGACTCTGGTACAAGACACACCCAGAGCCCTGCCAAGATCCACCGCAGCATCTGAAAGCCACAGAACAACACCAAAAACTTCCACTCTTCCTTCCAGAACTCCCCTTTCAAACATACACATCCAGTTAGCTACATTAACAGTGATGATAAATTTTTTAACACAAGCATTTGCGCAAGTCAGTGTGACAGTCATTTGACACAGAATCATCCACATAACTCCAGCCAACCATGCTGGCATATGTTACCTATGCACTGCCCTGTTCTCCCTGGCACAGATGGCAATACCTCAGATCTTCACACCTACATTCAGATTCTCAACCTTTGCCTCCACTAAGACAGCGAGTGTCAAAATTTCAGGAGTCCCAGATGGGAATGCCGTCTTCTTCTAATACTTCCCCAGATCATCCCACTGAGGAGGTCCCTAAGGAGAAAAAGTGCAAGAGGAAGCACTTGGATTCCATGGAGGAATCTGTCACAGAAGACATGGACTTCGATAAGGGTGAAAGATCACCTCCTGATGTCTTCCTTGGAGACATCCTAGAAATCTTAAGGTGATTGGAAGTCCAATAATCCTTTGTCTGAGGAGTCTGTGTACCTGCAGGCTTTTGGTACCAGCCCATCTACCTCCTGGGTATCTCTGCCTGCTGATGAGTTGCTCTCTCAGTGGACATGAAAGGCCCCTGACACCACTGAACCCACTCCCCAGAGACCTGACAAAATGATCACTGCCCCGGAGGATAAACATTTCTGTTCAAAAGGTTTGCCTGTTGATGCCATGGTCATAGCGGCAGCAACAAAGAAGGAACTAGCTGAGGAAAGTTCCTCTATCCATCCACCCAACAAAGAGTCTAGGGCGATGGATAGGATTAGGAAACGAGTTTATGCTTCAATGACCTTTGCATTACGGTCCTTCAATTTCTTGGCACATCTCACCAGACTGCAAAGGGATTTGATTAAGGAACTTAAAGATGCCCTTTCAGGATCCATTTCTGAAAAGTTTCTGGAGTCTGTTGCCTCTCAGTTCGCTACCCTACAGTCAATATCCAACTCGTCTATGAGGCTTATTTGTCATGCAGCCGAAGGGATGATAAGAGCAGCGGGTTCAGAAGTTGCCATCGGGAGACATGCCTGGAAGCATTTATGTGATTTAGCGGAGCCCTTCAAGTCTTCCTTCGTCATTGTTCCCTTTGAAGGCACTTCATTGTTTGGCTCTGAATTTAGAGAGACACTGTCCAGGTGTGAGAAAGATGGAAAGACTCTGTCTGGCGTGGGTGTATGTTTTTCCACTCCTCAACAATCCTTTTCAAGGAATCAGCGAAGCAGTGAAAAGATGTGAGTAGAGGAGCAAACTTTAATGGAAGACGCCACCCTTGCAGCAGAAGAGGCCCTAAAAACTAAGGGTACAGAGATTCTTTCTTTGGTAGACCCTTTCAGAACTTCTGAAAGAAGGCCTGAATGTCTTCCTGTGGAGGCAGTCGGGGGTCAACTGTCCTTGCATGAGAGAGCCTGGCTAAAAATAACATCCAGATACCTGCTGCAGAGGATAATGTCCAGAGGTTATATTGTCCCATTTTCCTTTCCACCTTCCATTTGCAAAAGAATCCTCAATGTCCCACCCTATCAGAGGGAACAAGCAGTACTAGAGATTCAAGAACTGCTAGAAAAAAAGAGTCGTCCAAGAAGTCACGCCAGACCAGAGAAAATCTGGAACTTACTCAGAATTCTTTTAGTGCCAAAAAAGACAGGGGACTGGAGACCAATTTTGGATCTCGGTATTTTGAACAAGTCAGTTCGACAAACAAAATTCTGGATAGTCACAGTTAGTCCATTCTTCCATTTTTGGAACAGAATGACTAGATGTGCTCAGTAGACCTTCAGGATGCATACTACCATATAAAGATGGACATGTGATCCAGACGGTTTCTCTGTTTCTGGCTGGGAGCCACACTCTATCAGTTCAGAGTTCTGCACCACAGCCCCACCCAGGGTGTTTACCAAGTGCATGGCAGTAGCAGTGGCTCACTTGAGACTGTTGGGATTCTGGGTGTTTCTGTACTTAGATAATTGGCCCATTACTGCTGTGACCAGGTATCACTTGTTGGGAGGCAAGAGAGTAGGTTCTCCAGACATTTCCCTCTGTGGGGATAGCCATAAACTATGAAAAATCTCACCTCGAACCAACTCAGACCTTAGATACTTAGATATGATAGGAGCTATCCTGAACACAAAGACAACAGTAGCCTCTCTTCTCCCATTGAGACTAAAGAAAATTAAATCACAAGTCATGAAGATAATCAACAGCAAAAAAGTATCTGCACACCTGATTCTGCAGGCCCTGGGATCCATGGCGGCAGCTATAACTCTTGGTTCCCTTAGCCATATTTCATATGAGAATTTTACAATGGCTGCTTGCAACACAATGGTCAGTACTATACCAACCAATGTCAACTTTGAGTACAGTCACCAACATTTGCAAGAGAGATCTCAAGTGGTGGATTTATTTGGAGCAAATTCTACAAGGCTGTCCTTTCTCCCCCTCTCAGCTCAAGACCACATTGACCGCAAACACTTCCCAGTTAGGGTGGGGGAGGATTTTCTGGGGAAAACTGTCCAAGGCACTTGGTCCCCCATAGAAGCCAATTTGCGTATAAGTGTCTTAGAGATGAAAGCAGTGCTTTTAGCATTGCAGCCCTTCCAGGATGCTCTCCCTTAAGGGACAATCGCGATTCAAACGGGCAGCATGTCAGTAGTTTGGTACATCAACAAGCAAGAAGGAATCCGCTCCTATCCCTTGTGTCGAGAAGCTCTGAGTGTGGTAGTGGGTGATCTCATCCAACCGCTTTCTCTTGACAATGCACATTCTGGGGAAATCAAATGTGATAGCAGACAAATTAAGCAGGTGCATACTTCTGCGTCACGAGTGATCCCTCACTCCAAAAGTGACGGAGAGAATATTCCGTCAGTGGGGCCAGCCTTGCAGTGTTCTTTTCGCCTTTCTCCTAAACAAGTGCAGCAATTACTTTGCCCTAATCCCCCCTCAGGGGGATTCACATAAGGATGCTGTTCTCCACAATTGGGCATCCAGTCTTCTTTATGCCTTTCCTCTTATTCCTCTAATTCCAAAGTTTCTACAGAAAGCAATCAGGCTGAAGAGCAAATAATCCTCATTGTATCTTATTGGCCTCGACAGATTTAGTTCCCCTTCTTTTGGTCTCATTTAATTCACCAATTTGGATTCCAGGCCTGCATCCAGATCTCTTCTTCCATCTGACAGGCATGATCCACCTGGATATCTTGAACATCAAGCTGACAGCTTGGTTTCTCCAATTCCATTAATGGCCAATCTATTCTCTCTTCCCTTGTCTGACACATACTTTTGACATCTCACAAGCCATGTACGTTTAAACTTTACATCAGTAAATGGAAAAGGTTTTTGTTTTGAGCATGTCAAAATAACGTTGATCCTCTTTAAGCACCTATTCATAAGGTTCTTGAATTTCTAGCCTCACTATTCAATGATGGGCCTTTGTCTTCTACTATTAAAGTTCAATTAGCGGCTACAGTCGATATAAAAAGTGTACACACCCCTGTTCAAATGCTAGGTATTTGTGATGTAAAAAATTAGACCACTCTGATGACCGTGCCCTGGCCCAGCAATCAAGGAGCCTCAATCCTCACCACTAACACCAGGGAGGTTGTCTCATAGAAGAGAAAAGGATAATTAACACACACAGTAAAGTACAATTTCCCTTAAGTGCACACAGAGAACACAGTCAGTCTGGGGCTGGTTGCTCCCTTGCTCACCAGGTCCCCAATAAGACTCCCCATTGGCACAGCTATACGGTTCAGGTCTCAGCCTAATTGGGCAAACTAAAATCTCCAGTACCCCCTCTGTCCAACCAGTGCTTTGTGTCCCTGCCAAGTAGCTGACACAACACACACACACTTTGAGATAAGAATTTATACAACTTCAAAGACACTCCTGGGAAAGGCTGACACAGATTCTCCAATTGTGCCCCTTTACCCAGACTATATGGTAGTAATTACTGCCACCACCCAGTTAATAATGTCAGCTACTAAAAGGCCCTTAGGGTGTCCAGTTATTATTATGCAATATTATTATCCAATGGTAGTATGACTAACAGTCAAGGCTTACTTTAGAGTGGCCTATTACAATAACCTCTATAAATATGCAATGTACTCTAGAGCTTATCTCTACACAAATCAGCCACAGGTAGAAGGTTTTTAAAATATTTAATAATAAATAATTAAAACACAAGGCAAAACTACTACACCACAGAGATATCTAAGAGTTCACAGATCACACAGAAACTTAATACAGTAGGACAAGTCTGATTTCAAAGAAAAATACCTTATTAATCTTTACTAGCTTTAACTATTCCTACAAGAAATCACAATGCTAAAAACTTACATGTGAGCAGAAGGCAAAGTGCTGACAAGTTAGATGTCCTAAGTCAAAATGCTTTCCAGTCTCTTGTGAGAAATAGTATTTAAACATTACTAACAAACATGTCTCTAAGGCCCTCCCAAAATTACTTCATTTTTGACACTTAGATTTTCCCAGTATTCATATTGCATCGTCTTAACACCTGGTCTGAGTTCTCAGGCCACAAACTGCATTATTTAGCAATCTAACACCTGCACAGAAACTTACAATAGAAGACATTTCACATGTATATTCTGAAAGAAACCAGAGCAATAAAGCACATTCCACATCTAAATTCTGGTCATAAACGTTAGCCTTAAAACAATGGGCATGAAATCTTCATCCAGCCGCCCTGGAGCTGAATTCTAACATTAAAGAGATTCATAAGATCTTTTCAACTTAAAAAGACACATTTGAAATACTTGGCTTGGTTTTCCTTACAGGAGATGGCAATGTTGCAACAATCTTGAAGTTCACATTTTACAGTGTTTTCTTACATTTAAAAACACAAGCCTGTATTTTACATTTATTTATACAGTTGATAGAATTATGTATCAAATTCTGTTTGACTAGGCTGGCAACCTTCGCCCATCTTTCCCCAATCGTCACAACCACAATAAATCATTTCAAAACTTTTCTCACCTTTAATGTGACCTATAACCTGTACAGTTCAATTGAAAAACAAATCTGTTAGGGGGAATAATATAAAAAGTAAAAGATGTACAATAAGCTGGTTGCATAGGTGTGAACACCCTTAAACTAATACTTTGTTGAAGCACCTTTTGATTTAATTGCAGCATTCAGTCTTCTTGGGTACACACCTAACATCAATTAAAGAGACTCTTGATTTTAAATTTCAGCTGTTCTAGTAGGATTTTTGTGACATTTACTCAGTTGCCTGCTACAGCAAAAGCCATGGTTCGCAGAGAGCTTACAAAGCTTCAAAGGGATCTCATTGTTGAAAGGCATCAGTCAGGAGAAGGGTAAAAAAAATGACCACAGTATTGGATATACCATGGAACACAGTGAAGATGGTCATCAAAAAAGTGGAGAAAATATGGGATAACAGTGACGTTGCAAAGAACTGGACATCCCTCCAAAATTGATGAAAGGACAAGACGAAAACTGGTCAGGGAGGCTGCCAAGAGACCTACAGCAACACTGAAGGATCTGTAGGAATTTCTGGCAAGTACTGGTTGTGTACTACATGTGACAACAATCTTCCATATTCTCCATATGTCTGGACTATGGGGTAGGGTTGCAAGATGGAAGCCTTTTCTTACACAGAAAAACATCCAGGCCCAGCTAAAATTTGCAAAACAATACATCAAGTCTCCCAAAAGCATGTGGGAAAATGTGTTATGGTCTGATGAGACCAAGGTTGAACATTTTGGCCACAATTCCTAAAGGTACGTTTGGCGCAAAAATAACACTTTGCATCACCAAAAGAACACCATCCCCATGGTGAAGCATGGTGGTGGCAGTATCATGCTTTGCGGTTGCTTTTCTTCAGCTGGAACTGGGGCTTTAGTCAAGATGGAGGGAATTATAAACAGTTCCAAATACCAGTCACTTTTAGCCCAAAGCCTTCAGGCTTCTGCTAGAAAGCTGAAGATGAAGAGGAATTTCTCTTTTCAACACGACAGTGACCCCAAGTATGCATCCAAATCAATAAAAGAATGGCTTCACCAAAAGAATATTAAAGTTTTGGAATGGCCCAGCCAGAGCCCAGACCTAAATCCAATAGAAAATCTGTGGGGTGACCTGAAGAGGCTGTGCACAAGAGATGCCCTCGCAATCTGACAGATTTGGAGCGCTTTTGCAAAGAAGAGTGGGAAAATATTGCCAAGTCAAGATGTGCCATGCTGATAGACTTCTACCCAAGAACACTGAATGCTGTAATTAAATCAAAAGGTGCTTCAACAAAGTATTAGTTTAAGGGTGTGTACATCAGCTTATTGTACATTTTTTTTATTTTTTCCCCTAACAGATTTGTTTTTCAATTGAATTGTATAGGTTATAGGTCTCATTAAAGGTGGGAAAAGTTTTGAAATGATTTATTGTGGTTTCATTTTTTTGTATCACAAAAACTTGGCATTTTAACAGGGGTGTGTACACTTTTTATATCCACTGTATATCCAATTTTCATATTAGATTTAATGACTCCTTACTTGCTTTTCATAAACTTTGTAAAACTTTTTTCTGAGGTACTCTTCTTTTAAAGCCTCATTACAAAGATCCATCCTCTCCTTGGACCTAAACTCAGTGTTGCAAGCAATTATACAACCTCCTTTTCAAATGGCAGCAGATTGTGATCTGTCCTGGAAAACTATTTTCTTGGTGGCTATAACTTATGCCAAAAGGATTTCAGAAATTCAAGTGTTGTCTTGTATACCACCATATTTGATTTTTCACAAAGGTAGGATGTCGCTAAGAACCAGCACCTCTTTTCTACTAAGGGTGGTTGCAGAAGTCCGTATCAGACTATTAACCTACCAGTGTTCTTCCCCAGATTTGTTAATTATCTTCTTTCGGCTTTTCCCAGTTAGGGGTCACCACAGTGGATCACCGGTCTGCTCATCATTGTCAGTGGAGATTTTACAGTGTCGAGTTGCCAGCCCGGCGCCTAACCTTCCACGAAAGGCACACACACTCTTATTGCTTATACTTGTTAATGTTCAAAAACAATTAAGCTTTTATTTTTACAGAACAAAGAATATCAGAAAATCTGACCAGTTTTTTACCTCTTACTTGGAAAACCTGTGAACAAAGTGACATTAGTAGATGGCTCACAGATTGTATTTCTTTCATCTCTAACAAATTGGGGATTGCTTCATTGAAATCTTTGAAAACACATTCAACTAGAGCTATAACGACATCAGCTGTCTTCCACTCTAGAGCCTCCATGCATGATTTTTGTGAAGCAGCAGCTTGGGCTACTCCCCATACTTTCATTGCTCATTACAAATTGGATCGGGTCTCCAGACAAGATCCCCATGTGGTTCAGTGATTCCCAGGAACATCCTTCCTTGAGTCCACCCTGAATCTAAGGTAGCTGGGTGCTCTGTCCCACAGGTTGAGGATAGAATGGAAATTGACAACATCGGATAAAGAAGTTATGTACTCACCATAGTGTTCCAGCTGTATTGTCCAGTTTCATTCTTCAGCTCCCATCCCTCCAACCCCCATTCCCTTGGAATTCTAGAGGAACGGATGACTAGCAGATTATTGTCGTCGATATATAATTGTTGTTCCAGGTATAGTCTTAATGAATGTCTTGCAGCTAATCTTTCCTTTTATCTGTCAGCAAACTCGATCTGAGGTAACTGGTACAGGTGCACTGTGGTTAAAGGATAAGTGCGAGACTTTTTTTGGTTACCATGAGTTATGGTAACAGCCAAGTCTGTTTCGAGTATCAGAACTGCACCCACAAGTTGAGGAAGAGTGAAAATGGATAACACAGATGGAGAATTATGGTGAGTACATAATTTTTTTCCAATCTTCTCAGCTTTGGGAATTATACCATAAGTCAGGACTGCAACAGTAAAACATGAAGAACATAGTACCGTTTTGTACATGTAACATAAATGTAGATGTTCGACCGTATTCTCTGTTGCAGTCTTCTTTTCCTCTCTTCTTCCCCTTTTTGCCTACAGTAGCAGTCTACTTCTATTAAGCTACACTTTCCAGAGGACCCCCTGGATGTTTATCATGCAGCCCCCTCTTTCTACCGTATTCCTTGTTTATGTTTCATCCTGGGGGCTCCTGCCTTCTAGAGGGCAAGAAAAAACTGATGTCATGGCTTCGGCTGGCCCCCTTTATACCGAAGCTTACTGATGTCAAGGTAGGGCTGGCTAAGGGCTTCCACAGCAGGAAATCCCACAAGTTACTGAGTACACTCTAACATCTTATATTTATGGTAAGTGTTCGCAACTGTTCTTCCTCGGATCACTCATCCCTCCAGATCCCTGTCGCATACCACCAACAGCCACTATGAACTGATACCTAGTTACATCCTGTGTGACTTTTGGGGTCCCCTCATTGGGTAGGGGATTGCCACTCTTGTTGGTCCTGGAAGAAGGGGCACTGCTGTTTTTCTCGTTTAGTCAGAAAGTTGTACCAATCCCTGGGGAAGCTGCTGGTGCCATGAACAACATGTTGGCCCCAATTTTCCATTCAGAAAGAAACAGAAAAATAAACATGCATCTTCTCTTCCTCAAATATTAGGTCTGGCTCTCTGTATAATTTAGGCTATTGAGCCCTCTTATAAGGTGGTTTCTGGTAAAAGAAAAATGGATTCATCTTTTCTTGAATAGATTCAGGATTCTGAATCTGGACTCTCTGATGAAGATACAACTGCAGAGTTTATTCCTCAGATTTGTGATTAAGACTCAGCCAAGAGCATGGTGTCTGATTCTCCCCATGAGGGACTGTCTTTCTTAGAGACTATTTCCAGACTGTGCCAGTTTTTTCAATCGGCGAGTACTAAGGTTTCTCAGTCCCTCAGAAAATACAATGAGCTGTTACAAATGGGATTTCTAGAAGCTTCTTCCATCTCTTCTATGCTGTTAGCATTGGAGTATGATGTGTATGTCCCTGTTTGCAATTTCCCTGATGGTCAACCTACTGCCCTAAAAAGGTTGATAGATTAGTGAAGCTCCTCCTCATTTCATGTTTTTATACAGTCATTCCAAAAATTACCTAGCAGCTATATAGTTTAGTGAATCCTGCTGTTGCTAATCACTAATTGCAATCATTTCCTTTATGAAATGGATGGTAAAATAATTAAGAAGTATGGGGATTATGCTTCTGTACCTTGGATTTTCAGAATATTGAATTTTCGGTCTCGTATACTAAAATTTATTCTGACTAATTGTAAAAGTGTGAGGAATGTTTTGACTGCATTTCCTTCTTGTGAGGAAAAATCTGTTTTGAATTGTTTTATTTCTTTCATTTCACAGGTCACAAGTCATTGTTCAAAGTATTTTTATTATTCTGGATACTTTTCCAGAGCTATTGCCACTAGTAATGTATTGAGGATATTTGCTTGGCTTCCTTCTCAGAACCTCTCAGAAGGTGTAGACAATGATATTTTAAATTCTCCTGTGGATTGAGAGTTTTTGGACCTTCTGCTGCAGAGGTTATCAAAAATGTGATGAGGGGTAAAATGTTTGAGGGAATTGCTTCAGATTTTTTTCAGCCCTCCTTTTTCAAATTTTCTAAGGGATGGTCTACCCCCTCGTCCAGTTTTGGCAAGTAACAAAGTAAACTTTCTCTGCAAAATGCTGGTTAACAAACATTTAAGAAGCAATGGCAAGGAGGTTCCAAAAAGAAGACAGGAACTTCACAAAACCAAGGACAGTCTAACAAACCAGAATGACTGTTTAAGGGATCATTCCACCACCCTGGCATTCTCTTATTCCTCCCAGAAAGATGGAATCTCCATTTCTTTTTTTGGCAACAGATAGTTTCAGACAACTGAGTTCTGAGGATTATTCATCAAGGTTACAGATGGCAGTATGAGGAGATTCCTCTTTTTGAGGGAGGAATTCCTCATCCACCAGACCAGACTTCTCTGTTCCCCCTGTCCGTTAACATGTTTTCTCAGGGAGTAATAGAGCCAGTTCCTCCTTCCCAGTATGGGAAAGGTTTTTGTTCAAGGATATTTTTTGTGCCAGAGAAAGAAAGAAAATGACTGTAGGTCAGTTCTGGAGCTTTCTTTCCTATTCCTGTTTGTGATAGTGCCCAAATTCAAAATGATGCCACTTCACAACCTTTTACCTCTTTTTTTCATTCAAGTTTGTTTTTAACACTAGATTTAAAAGATGCTTATCACATCCCTATTCATCCAAACTTCAGGCATTTCTTGAGGTTTTCTGTGTCTGGAGCACATTATCAGTTCTCTTCCCTACCCTGTGGGCTATTCTCTGCCCCAAGAGTGTTCACAAAGTATCTGTCTTCAGTCATAGCTCACGCAGGCCACACAATGTCCATATTTTCCATATTTAGATGATTTTGTTATCTTTGTCGAGTCTTTTCAAAAGTGTCTCTTACTTGGTTTAGAGATCTGTCACACAAGCTTGAATTCTGAGACAACATTCAAAAGTCTTTTTTTACTCCTTCACACAGGATTGTGTTCCTTGGGTGTTAGCCGGACACCTCAGTTGAAAGATTTTTTTTTCCCCGCAGGAAAAAAGTGGATTTATATATATATATATATATATATATATATATATATATATATATATATATATATATATGTATATATATATATATATATATCTATATATATATATATATATATATATATATATATATATATATATATATATATATATGTAGAGAGAGAGAGATCTATTTCTAAGGTTTTCCACTCAGACTTCAGTCATTGTGAGGAAGTGCCTCAGGATTCTGGGTCTAATGGTATCTGTGATTCTCATGATACCCCTGACAAGATTCCACATGAGAAAGATACAGTAGTATCTGAAGTCTTTCTTGGATCCAGCACCAGCATCCCTTGTCCTTTCACATCCCAGTTCTGGGGATTGTCCATTGACAAATCATTTGGAGACAGTTACTTTTCATAAACCCAGGTCCCCCTTCTCCCTCTCTGCTCCAAAGCAGTCAGTCAGCACAGATGCCTCAGACTAGTAGTATTTGAAGTCTCTCTTGGATCCAGCACCAGCATCTCTTGTCCTTTCACATCCCAGTTCTGAGGATTGTCCATAGATAAATCATTTGGAGACAGTAACTTTTCATAAACCCAGGTCCCCCTTCTCCCTCTTTGCTCCAAAGCAGTCAGTCAGCACAGATGCCTCAGACTTTGCTTGGGGTGTAGTTTCAGGAAGGGAAATGTGCAAGGTGTGTGGGCACCAAGGTCAGATGCAAGTGCGTAAAATATAAACAAAATGCTTGCTCTGTTCAAGGCACTCAACTCTCTGAATTGTCTTTGATCCCCTGGACTACTACAAGTTGCTACAGACAGCATCATTGTCATGTGGTACATCAACAAGCAAGGATTAACCAGCTCTTAACCCTTTGCAAGACTGTCCATGTTATCCTAGGATATGGCTTTTCAACAGTCACACACTTCAGGAATCCTACATTCTGTCAAAATAAAATGTTCCAGGACTGCAGGCAAGTAGGCCTGAAAAAACGTATGCCTTTTATAATCCTTGGATTGTTTCCACCCTTTCCACTGATATCCAGAGTACTTTTGAAGATTCAGAAGAAATTCCCCAAGATCATTGTAGTGACTCCTTTCTGGTCCATGCAACAGTGACTCTCCCTTTTTTTGGAAATGACCAGGGCAATAACCACAGTCTTTCTTACAGAGTGGATCAACATGCACAATATCATAGGTGTTTGATACACCCTGACTCCAGTCTACTTTAAATTGACTGCCTGGATGATAGGGTCTTAATTCCAATTAAGCACCTGTTTGCTGAGGACGAGTAGCAGGTACTAATGGAAACAAAAAAAGCCGGTTTTCGAATTGGTGCTAACAACATAACCAGCACCTATTCAAGGATGGTTGTTCTCTGGTTTTACAGTTTTTGTGTGATTTAGTACCTTCCAGTCTTTCTTACTTTTCCATCAAGTTTTATTTATCATCCACTTCAGCATGTCTGCCTATGCATGTCCTTCTCTTTCAGTGTAATCTCATGTCAAATTGCTTTTGAAAGAGATTTTGCATAAGAGGTATCCAAGAAAACTTGTGGCCCCTACTTGGGATCTTAATTTTGTGTTACATAAGTTAACATTTGAACCTGCTAGTGTGAATGACTTGAGGTTCATAACATAGAAATCTGAGTTGCAAGCTAGTCATCCATGCCTCAGTTTCCACAGAGACAGGGTTTCTTTGAGAACTACTACTACTACTGTTATTATGCCTGAAGTGGTATCTGAGTTTACTTTAAGCCTGAATATCCATCTCACCATTTTCTTTCAGTATCATCAACCCCCTTTTTCCCATTTTCTACATGAGTTTGGGGTGTCGTGTCAGCTGTTGCAATCACTCTTCATTCATTGTCACTCTCCTGTCTTCTCCGACACTCTTGTCTGACTGCCACAGGTGGTCTCTCACACAATCCATCCACCTCTTTGCTAGACACCCTTATTTCCTCTTGCCTTCTTCCTGTGTGCCCCAAATCATCTTCACTAGATTGTCTTCTGCATTTCTGCTCATGTGTCCGAACCACCGTAATCGCTTCTTTTTGACAACTTCTACAATTGGAGCTACTTTGCCTTCTGCTCTTGTCCTCATTTCTTTATCTATCCCACAGTATGTGTCCTACCACCCATCTCAGGCACTTCATCTCCATCACCTCTGTCTTCCTCAACTGCTCTGCCTTTTCTGCCCAGGTTTCCTTGTCATAGAGTAGTACCGGTTCCACCACTATTTTGTACACCTTACTTTTAGCTTCTTTGGCATTCTTCTGTCATATACTACATCTGACAGTCTGTGCCATTTGGCTGTATTCCTTCTAAATCTAGCTTTGGCCTCCTCATTGATGCTTCCCTTCTCTTCAACCACCCCTCCCAGATACTTGAAGCTGTTAACCTGATGTTCTTCGTCTTCCATTGCTGCAGTCCTGACTATTGGGTATAGTCCGCGTCCAGTCGGCCCGAATACCAGAGTATAAGGCTGACGTTGGTCAGGGCGCATTAGACTGACGTCAGTACGTCAGGGTACTAATGCGCATGACCGACGTCATATCCCCAGTCTTTTTTGCCGCATGGTCCGATGCAGAAGCAGTTTTGCGAGTGCAGGTTGGCGTTCTGAAATATTTCCGAAACCGGAGTTTCAGACCGAAACAGAGTTGGCTAAGAGTGGATACAAGACAAGTGGCCTGCCAGACTACAGCATCTACATATCAACATGAAAGAGATGTTAGCAGTCCAGTTTGCATTAATGGCTTTCAAGGAGTTACTTCTTCCAGGGCAGGTGTTGATTCTAACAGACAACACAACTGTCATGTGGTACATCAACAAGCAAGGGGGAACACATTCTTATCCTCTATGCAGGCAAGCAATGATTTTATGGGAGACTGCGCTAAGCCTGCAACTAACTCTTCAGGCAAGGTTTCTGCCAGGAGCACAGAACTCATTAGCAGATGTGTTAAGCAGACAAATCATGGATCCCCACAGTGGAAACTGGATCTTCATGTATTTCAGAAACTGACAGTGTCATGGGGAACTCCAGACATAGATCTGTTCGCTTCTCCACTAAACCACCAGCTGCCAAAGTATTGCACAAAGGGTTTCATCACACAGCTTGGAAAGTGGATGCTCTGTCTTTCAGTTGGAAAAACCTTCATGTGTATGCCTTTCCACCTCTGCCTCTTCTTCCAAAGGTACTGTTAAAGGTCAGACAAGACAGGCCAAGGATGATTTTGATAGCTCCAGATTGGCCTCGGCAACACTGGTACCCACTACTACGGAGTCTGGTAAAGAAGCCTCCATGGCCTTTACCTCTGATTCCTCATCTGTTATCTCAGAAGGACGGTCATCTGCTCAATGTCAAGCTTCACTCTCTTCATCTAACAGCCTGGCATATTCTGTGTTGAAACACAGCAGGTCTCAACTTCCTCAACAAGTTTTAAATGTGATTATGGAAGCTAGAAGACCTAGTACAAGGAGAGTGTACGCAGAAAAATGGAAGAGATTTTTATTTTGGAGTACAGCAAAGAATTTGGAGATTTCTGAGCCTAATTTGAGTGTGGCTCTTCAATATCTTACTGAATTATTGGACAAAGGTTTGTCCTTCTCTTCCATTAAGATTCATGCTGCAGCAATTTCAGCTCACTATGATTGTGACCCACCTTTGTTTTCGCATCCTTTGTTCAAGCAGTTTCTTAGAGGGGCAAAGAATATAAGACCCCCACGTAGAGCTCCTACTCCTGCTTGGGATCTCAATTTTGTGTTGGAAAAACTTACTCTACAACCTTTTGAGCCTGCAGCTACTGCTGAATTGAAATACTTGTCATGGAAGACTGCTTTTCTGTTGGCTATTACTTCTGCAAGAAGGGTGTCTGAGTTGCAGGCCCTTATGGCAGTACAGCCCTTTTTGATTTTCCATAAGGATAGGGTATCATTACGTACTAATCCTTCTTTTTATGCCTAAGGTGGTTCTTTTGCTCCAAACTATTCAGTTGCCTCAGACTTTGCTTGGGGTGTCAGATGCAAGTCGTTAATATAAACAAAATGCTTGCTCTGTTCAAGGCACTCAAAATTGTCTTTAGTTGCTACAGACAGCATCATTGTCATGTGGTACATCAACAAGCAAGGATTAACCAGAGACTGTCCATGTTATCCTAGGATTTTGCTTTTGAGTCACACTTCAGGAAGCCTCTGTCAAAACAAAATGTTCCAGGTGTAGGCCTGTGCCTTTTATAATCCTTGGATTGTTTCCACCTTTCCACTGATATCCAGAGTACAAGGAGATTCCAGCTCATTAGGCCTTTCTGCATTCCACAGTGACTCTCCAATGACCAGGTAATAACACAGTCTTTCTTACAGGGTGGCAACATGCACAATATTGTTTGAGCAGCTACTTTAAATTGAGTGCAGCTATCACCTTCTCTTTCAGTCTAAGTCTAGGGCTGGTTTTGCCACAGCTGTTTTGCAAGGCATGTTGTCAGCTCCTACTTTCTTAATTTTGTGCCAGTTAACTACCTGCTAGAATGACTTGGGATTCTACCATAGAAATCTGAGTTGCAAGCTAGTCATCCATGACTCAGCACATAGACAGGTTTGAGAACTACTACTACTACAGTTATTATGCCTGAAATGTAGATGTTCGAGGATTCCATTGCTGCAGTATCATCAACCCCCTCCTTCCCTCTGTATTTTGGGGTGTTGTGTAGGTGAGTTTGCAATCCTCTTATATTTTTGTATTCTCCGACATATTGTTTGTAGACATATTTCCTCTTGCCTTCTTTGTGTGCCCATCATCTTCACTAGATTGTCTTCTGCATCTGCTCATGTGTTTGACAACTTCTACAATTGGAGCTACTTTGCCTTCTGGTCTTGTCCTCATTTCTTTATCTATCCCACAGTATGTGTCCTACCACCATCTCAGGCACTTCATCTCCATCACCTCTGTCTTCCTCAACTGCTCTGCCTTTCTGCCCACTATACATCTGACAGCAATGGAATCCTCGAACATCTACATTTATGGTAGGTACAAAACTGTACTTTCTACTATTTTTCCTTCTATCTCAATTCTCAGCTTCTTCTGAACTCCATTTGCTGTCATTACAACTGTCTTCTGTACTCAAGTTTCATCCCATGTGCCTTCACTTTTGCACAGTATTCTCCTCTCCTTTTCTGAAGTTCTTGCTCAGAGCTGAAGCTCAAGCTAATGGTTTGAGCTCTTGAAAACAGCCCTGAAACTTTGGAAGCTGGTCACCTGTTATATCATTAGCAGGATGTAACCCATATAGCTCAGGCTGCTGCAGCATCAGTGATCATTCTGTTGCGGTAAGTTTACTTGCACATCTGTATTTTCTTCTGTTAAGGTACATTTGACAGGTAACTTCCCCCCAAGGGTGCGGACCCTGCATGGGTGGCTTCATTGGAAGTTTGTACTGTGTTTTTATGGGTACTCTCTTATTAAAGCCACTTATCAGTGATCCACTCCTTCTTTAGATCTTTATTTTCTGTAGAGAATCTGATATTTCCTTGCTTTGAACCAGATTTGTCTGCTGAAGTGAAGTACTTGACCTGGAAAATACGTTCATGTGGCCCTAAAGTTTGTCGGAAGAGTGTTAGAATTCCAAGCTCTTTCTGTGAAACCAGCTTTCTTTGTTTTCTCCAAAGACAGGCATTTCTGCATTTGAACTTTCTTGCCTAAAATAGCAAGGAAATCAAATCTAAACAGTCTGTTAATCTAGTTTTTCTCAGCTGTTTCAATGGGAGGAAATTGCTTTTACAATGTGTGGATGTACGTAGATGGGTAACTTTTTACATAGTTAAGTGAAAAGTTATAAGAAAAGATCACAAACTCTTCAGTGCTTCCTCCTGGGAAAAACCTGGTATTCAAGTTGACAGAGCGTGTCTTAGTTAATTGGCAGATTGCATTCATTTCTGATGCAGTAAATGTAACAAGCCTTTTCCTTTACAAGCTAAGGTCCATTCAGCTAAAGTAGTAGGTGCCTGAGATGTTTTCTCCCCACAGTGCTTAGATGATATTTTTGGATGACATTTGTGCAACAGCTACTTGGTCCATGTTTAATACCTTCATAAGCCACTATGTGCTGGATGTCATATCCAGGTCGAGTCTTCATTTGAGGGAACAGTACTTGTGTTCTTTTGAGGGAGACCACCTAGGAGGATTATATTAGGACTCTTTCCTGTTACTTATGGTGAATATCTTTATACCAGATAAACAGATCATTACATCAAATAAATAATTTGTATGAACCAGTCTGTGTGTTAACATATTTGCTTTCATTCCCCATCATCTTCAGTCTTGGACTAGAAGTTAATGTTCAGATTCGATGTTGTCTTCTCTGTCTGGTTTCAGCCTGTGGCTTCTTGGATCTGACACTGATGAAGTCCTCCAGACTTCAACTCATTGGGAAACTCCTCCCCTACCCACAATTCCCTGCTGCCAAACAGACACTTCAGATCAAGTTTGTCTCCATTCTTGTCAGGAGCTTGATCTGTGGATCAGCAAAAATGTAACCTTCTGCTTTTTGTAGTGTATGTTTTCTATTTCCCTTTAGAGATGATGTGTTTTAGGTTAGGTATAGGAGAGGTTAGTTAGATTAAGCTAGGTTTAGGCTTAGATTTGTTATTCTCATTGTGGTATGTATAGCTAGCAGCGGGCTTTTCCCACCTCTCTTGAGTTTACTTGCAGGGTTATTCTCTCTTTTGTGTTATGTTGTTTCAGGTTCTGCCATATTCATAGATAAGGGATTCAAAAAAATGTATTGCTTGTGGGCAGAAGCTGCTCTCACAGGATGTGCACAGTAAGTGCATTTATTGTTTGGTTGATGCCCACCTCCATTTCCCCTGCTTAGTCTGCGAGGTGTTCTGGTCTAGGACAGTGAATGAGAGATGGTGAAGTTAGTCCTTCAGGCATTCTTCCAGCTGGTTCTTCTGTGGTGACGAAGGAAGGCTGTGGAAAACCTCACCATACTTCCAAGGACTCAAAGGCATCCAGAGGGGATAAGAGGTCCTCCTCTGTCTTCACACCTGGACCCTCTTCTAATTTGTCGGTCCCAAGGAGATGCCCTTAGCACTTATAATGAGCAAGGCTCTATCTCTATTTCTTAGTGTACTGAGCCCCTTTTTGGTCAAAGGGGCTCTGCCAGGTCAGGTAGCTTCTCCCTTCTGCCTGCCCAGACTACCAGAGATGCCACCGGAGTCTTCTCCTTCCCTGTACCAGTTCTGAGTCTCTCCAGCTCAGATCCAGCAGGGAGACTCTTTGTTTTCCAAGCAACCCTCCAAGCCCTCACTGGTGGCATCATCTGCTTGGTCGTCAAGGTCAGTGGGCAATTTCAAAGCATCAGACTTGGAGCAGCTGATCAGAACCTTTTTTGCAGACTCAGATGCAATTAGCTGTTTTCCCTTCAGGTCTGGGACTTCTTTCTGGCACGTCGGCTTCATCACCCTGATTTTCTGCCTTGGTGTCTGTGGAACCAAAGTCCTCAGGCCTGATTGTATTCCCACCCTCTGGTTCAGATTCAGTGGTATGGCTGTCCTCTGCTCCGATTCCCACTTTGGTCTCCTGGACTCCAGCTGCATCGGAGCCAAGCAGATCTTGGAGCTGTGGCATTAAGGCTGGTGTTTCTGGGTCAGGTTCGACCATCCTACCTTCAGGATGGTTTCTCCTGCGCAGAGCTTCGCTCCAGTCTCGATGCTGGGGCGAGGTGTAGATCAGGGTACAGCTGGCAGCCATTTCTAATTTTTATGTTGGTAGGGATAATGTCCCCTTGGTTGCTTTGAAAACTTCCAAGGCATTTCTCAAATATGTATTTCTTTTGTGTCCTCCAGTTTTGGAATCCAGCCCCTCCCTTGGATTTACCTTTCATGTTGCAAGTCCTTGTAGACCTTCCTTTTAAATCTTCTGCTTCTTCAGACATAAAGCTTTTATTTTAGAAAACTTTGTATGTTCTTCGTGTTTCACTGTTGCAGTCATTACATTTGGGTTATCCTGCCATGGGTAGCCCTCAGTCGGCCCGAATACCAGAGGCTTAGTATTTCTGCGTTGGTTACTGTCGCTCCAGGGCTGACGTCAGGTCGTCAGTGGTATAAAAATAGGCAGCTGATGCTTTCTTGCCGAGGAGCCTGAAGCAGAAGCAGTTCGCACGAGTGCCGGTTGGCTGCTACCTGAGTTTTGTTTCCGAATTGAAGTTGAAGTCTTCTAAAGCTAAGTACCCCATTAGGGATCCTTTTTTCTTGCTCTAACCAATGTCAGAAAAAGTTAACAATCGTCTTGCCTGTGGAAAGCAAATACCACACCGAGACTTTCATTCTGACTGCATCACCTGTTTAAGCCTAGACCACGACGTCCCTCACTGTCGTTTTTGTGCTTTGTTCAACTCCAGAACTATACGTCGTCAGGCCCGTATTGTAGTTAGATATTTTCGCTCTCAGTCCTCGAATTCCGATATGGCTTCAGTAAGCCATCCGACTACCAATCTTCTGAAAAAATGTAAGGGTAAAGACAGAGACAGACCACACAGGTCCAAAACTGCAGACGACGCTTCAGTTAAGCTAGTCAGTTCTCCGGTCCTGGGTGAGGCACTTTCGCAGCCCCTGATGCCCACTTCTGTGGATTCGCAGGCTGCTACCAGGACCCTTTCGGAGTCTAGTATGCTGCGAGAGACTCTTCGATTAAGGATCCTGCGGATGTCTCTACCTTGGATGGGTCCAGAGCCTCTGAGCAGGCACCGGCTTCCGATGAAGTACTTCGCACTACCTATACTCGACACGGACCGACAACTTCTTTCACTTCTTTTGAAAACAACCAAGTTTCTAAGGCCCAGGGTATGAACCACACCCAAAAAAACAACGACCCAAGCTCAAGCACCTGCATCCTTGCCTTAGTCTCAAATGTTTAAAATGGCAGAAGACCTTATGATGCTTATTAGGGGAAGCCAGGCTACCCCTTCCAAGAGAAGAAGAGATGTGTCCCCAATAGTTTTATCTGAACAAGAGTCTGATGACTCTGATGCATCTGAATATGAATATATACAACCCCTCTCTGCTTATGAGGATTCTTATGCAGAGGAGTCCATCCCTTCAACCTCTCCACCCGAGGAATTTTCCTTTGGGGAAACCCTATATAAGGGAGAATTTCCAATGGGAATGTCAGGACTATCCTCAGTCAAAAAAGAGACTGAGGGAATTCTTAGATCTTCTACAGCATAGACCTCTGGCCATTCCTCCTGTCCTGGATGTTGTGGATGATGTTTTTATGGAGTCCAGTTTGACCCCTGACACCCCCCTCCTGCTCCCAGGAAACCTGATTGGTATTATAGAGTCACTGACTCTCACAAGTTTCTTTTCAAAAATCCTACTGCTGACCCCGAGGTCATCTCTCAAGGACCTAAAGGAATTAAAGCAACTTCAGCTAAGAATCCCACCCCCTCAGATAGGGATTCCCGAGCATTAGACAGATGGGGTAAAAAAAGCATACACCTCTGCTACTCTTGCTATTAGAGCATTAAATTGTCAGTTCCAGATGCTGAAGTATCAGCAACATACCATGGAACTCCTCAAACAAAAAATATCTTCTTTTCCTGCTTGTGCAGAAAATAAAGCGTTATAAGAGTTAATGCATTTGGTAAGCCAAGTAACTAAGCACACCTTACAATGTGATTTTGACACCCTAGAATCATCTTGCAGGGCAGCAGTCACTGGTTCTGTCCTTAGAAGGCCTGCTTGGCTTAAGGAACAGACCTTGCCAGACCATGTCAAATCCAAATTATTGGACGCACCCTTGCACAAAGACAAGTTATTTGGCACCAAGGCAGAAGAGGTCTTAAAAAAGATGGAAGAAAAAGCTAAATCTATGCAGAGAGTTAAAGACTTCTTACAGGTCCAGCCACCGAGGTTCAGTAGGCATTCCCCCTCCAAACACTGGTCCTTTCCTGCCCCTTCCAGGCCAGCTCAGCCCAGACCAAGGGGAAGCAGACCTCCCAGACAACACCCCCAGGGAATGCAGAGATCTAAGCAATGGAGTTCCTCTTCTACAAAATCAGGGAGTGCAAAGCCACCCCCTTATGGTAAGCACTCACAATGACTTTTCACTTCCACCCCCTCCCTCTGCCCACCAGCTCATGCCCTTAGGAGGAATACTCTCCTTTCACACAAGCAACTGGGCCACCATTACCAACGACCACTGGGTCCTCAACATAGTGTCCCAGGGATACAAATTTTAGTTCCACATTCTGCCAACCCCAGAAGGGTTCCCAGATCTTCCCCCAAACCAGTGGGCAGAGGCCAAAAAGCAAGTCCTTTCCCTGCTCTCCATGAGGGCAGTAGAGCATGTTCCTGCAGAACAGATTGGCCAAGGTTTCTACTCCAGACACTTCCTGGTACGCAGAAAAGAAGGCACATGGCGCCCCATCCTTGATCTATCCATTCTAAACACCTTTCTGGTGATACTAAAATTCAAAATGCTCACACTCCAGCAGCTTCTGCCTATGCTTTCCAAGGGTGATTGGTTAGCCACCCTAAAAGAGGCCTACCTACACATCCCAATCAGGGAGTCATGCAGGAAATACCTATGTTTCAGGGCAGGATCAATGCACTTTAAGTTCTCTGCGCTTCCCTTTGGCTTATCCACTCCTCCCAGAGTTTTCACAAAATGTCTGGCTCCTGCCATTGTGTTTTGCAGACGTGAAATATTCATATTTACCCATACTTAGACGACTGCCTGATTCAGGCAGACAGGAAAAGCTGCTACAGCACCTGACCTTTGTAAAGGACCTACTGACCTCCCTGGGGTATGCTATCATTGAAACAAAATCCAAACTAGTCCCCACACAAAAGATTGTATTCCTGGGAGCAAGCCTGGACACAGCATCCCAGATGGCATTCCTTACTCCAGAAAAACAAGCTTACCTGACGGCCTACTTCTCTCAACTATCAACCAGGACCCAGTTATCCACAAGGAAAATCCTGCAAGCTCTAGGATTCATGGCATCTTGCATTCTACTCATTTCATATGCCAGACTGCATATGAGGAAACTACAGTGGTACCTAAAAAACCTTTGGTGTCAGCACTCCCAAGACCTGGAAACTCTTATGCCACTGATACCTTGTCTAAGGAAAGATTATCTTTGGTGGACAGCAGCATGCTACCACAACAAGGGACTTCCCTTCTCACAACCCCACGCCACCCAGACCCTCACCACAGACACATCAGACTAGCTCACCTGGACGGTAGGTGCATTCAGGGCCAATGGAGCCAAAATCAAATACATCTGCACATCAACCAAAAAGAGATGTTAGCTGTTCAGCAAGCCCTGACAGCTTTCAGACCCCTACTCTCCCGGGGTCCCTACTGATCAAAACAGACAACACCACAGTAATCTGGTATATCAACAAGCAGGGAGGGACTCACTCTTATTCTCTGTGCAGGCTCTCCATGACCCTTTGGCACACGGCCTCAGCCATGCAACTGCACCTGTTAGCACAAGTCCTGCCAGGCTCTCTAAACTCTCTGGCAGACAACAAACCTGCTAGATCCACATGAGTGGCAGCTAGACCACAGAACCTTCACCCTTGTACCCCAGAAATGGGGCACCCCGAAGCTCAACCTCTTTGCCTCCCACTCCAATCATCAGCTCAACAAATTCTGCACCAGTGAACCTCACAGCAAGGCCTGGAAAGTGGATGCTCTATCCTTCCAGTGGGTAAACCTTTCGGTCTATGCATTTCCCCCTCTACCACTCATTTCAAGAGTACTGCTCAAAATAAGGGAGGAAAAACCGAGGACAAGCCTGACTGCCCCAGACTGGCCATGTCAGCACTGGTACCCACCTCAGATCCCAACACTCCTAACCCAGAGGAATGGAGAATTCATTCATCTCAACCTGGCAGCCTGGCTTATTCCCTGACCTCTCCTCAAGCTGCCAGTCTAAGCAAACAAGTTCTAGATGTTATATGTGAGGCCAGATGCCCCAGCACTAGAAAATCTTATGCTGACAAGTGGAAAAGGTTTTGCACCTGGATCCAGGCTAAGGGAGACGGAATGGAACAGCCCTCCCTACCTCTCATGCTGGATTACCTGGCAGACCTACTACATAGGGGTCTGTCCTTCTCTTCTATTAAAATTCATGCCTCAGCCATCTCTGCTCATTTCAGCACAGAGCCACCTCTTTTCTCGCATCCTCTCATCAAACAGTTCCTAAGAGGGGCTAACAGCTTGAGGCCACCCAGCAGAGCTCCTACCCCAGCTTGGGACCTTAACTTTGTTTTGGAAAAGCTCACCCTGCCTCCCTTTGAACCTGCAGCTTCAGCAAAGGTAAAATTTCTCTCTTGGAAGACAGCCTTGCTTCTGGCCATCACTTCAGCTAGAAGAGTATCAGAGCTGTAAGCACTTATGGCTGTAGAGTCCTTCATCATTTTCCATGCTGACAGGGACTCCCTCAGGACTAACCCATCCTTCATGCCTAAAATGGTGTTCATTGTGGCTCTAAACCAATCCATTCATTTGCCCACCTTTTTCCCTAACCCACAAAACAAGGGGAAAGGATTCTGCACTCTCTAGATGTGCGCAGACAGCTAAGATTCTACCTGGACAAGACTAAATCTTTTAGAAAAACTGATCAATTGCTAGTCAGCTTTGCTGCAGGGGCAGAGGGCTAGGCCATATCCAAGCAAACAATCTCCAAATGGATAGCACACTGCATCCATTTCTGCTACAATCATCATGGAACACCACACCCGAAGGGGGTCAGGGCACATTCAATCAGAGCAACCGCCACTTCTGCTGCTTTTCTCAGAGGGGTCCCACCAGGGACATCCTGGAGGCTGCAACATGGACATCTGTTAATACCTTCACCAAGCATTACCACCTGCCTATCTTCTCCAAATCCAGGGCAGGCTTTGCCACCGCAGTCTTGCAGGGCATCTTTGGGAATCAACCCAAATGTGATGATTGCCAACATTGAAACACGAAGAACATAGTACAGTTGTGTACATGTACCATAAATGTAGATGTTCGAGTGAATTCACGGTTGCAGTCCTGGTTTCTCTCCCTCCATCCCCCTTGTCTCTCTCTCTCTCTCTCTCTATCTCCTTACAAGGAATTTTTGGTATTTACTTTCTACTGATGGTGTTCTTCCACCCTGACTTAGCTCCCTATTGGGGGCTCCTGACATTTAGGGCAAGAAAAACTGATGTAATGGCGTCGGCTGCCTGTTTTTATACCACTGACGACCTGACGTCAGTCCTGGAGTGACAGCAACCAATGCAGAAATACTAAGCCTCTGGTATTCGAGCCGACTGAAGGCTATCCCCTGGCAGTGTAACCCAAATGTGATGACTGCAACAGTGAATACACTCGAACATCTACATTTATGGTAAGTGTACACAACTGTACTTTTTGGTGGCCATTACTTTGTCTTGGAAAGTCTCAGAAATACAACCTCTAGAGCCTTCTTTTATCTGTGTGAGTAGGTCTGTCTGTGGTAGCATATTTGCTTTCATTCCCTGTTGTCTTCAGTCTCAGACTTGAGGCTGATGTTCAGTTATTGTCATTTTGTGTGAAATATAGATCTAGTGAGATTTACAACTGCATGTCATGGAGTATGTGGAGTGATCAGAGTAGCCTGGGAAAGTTTTTGTGTGCTGAGTTGTACTTATCATCATGGTAAATGCACACCTTTTCATAGCATCTTACATGCAGTTGTGTTTATGAAAAGCACAGTTAAGTGCTGTTTTTAATTAATTGTAGTAATTAACTGTGCAATATTAAGGATGCTGCTGATGTCAACTGTTCTGAACTGTTTGGGTATTTAAAGACACGGCATGATGTCTGTATCCGTTCTGATGGAACAAAAGCACTTAACTGATAATTAAAGAATTTATTGGTGAGTGGGACTTGGTGAATGGCTTATGTGGTTTTGTGTATTAGTTGCATGAAGCTGTAATTTAATGGTGTTGAATCCATGTGATTCAGTAATGACCCATCTGATGTTGTCAATCTTGATGTATTCTTGACTAATAGCGACAGTTCCAATTCTCAGAACCGATCCAGCCATTACATAGCTCGTGCCAGCTAAAAAAATCTCTCGAGCTGCAAGTCTACCCACAATTCCCTTCTCTAGATTACCTCAGATCTTGTTTGCAGCCAGTGATCTCTTTCAGCTAAGTAATCTTCTGATTTTCCAGTACTCATTCTTTTTTTATTAATAGTTAAAACTTATTACTGTTAATTACTTTTAATGCTATCTTTATTATCTACTGTTTGGTCTACCTGAATGAGTGCATTTTTCCACTTTTCAGACCACTCTCCCTCCTGGAGCAGTTGGGTTCTCGCCTTCAACACCCAATTACTCTCCTCCTCTAACCTTAGCTCAGGTTTTAGAGCCATTGGGTCCATCCACCCAGGTACCTATAACTTTGGCCCCGACTGCACCCTTGCCCTCGGTGCTAAGCCTCCTTCTGGCCCCTTTGGTACCATTGGTGCCATTGGGCCCCCCAGGACTGTGTCCTCACCTTCGAGCACAGAAGGTTTGTGTCGATTCTGAGCATTTCTACAGAGCTGACCATATTCCTTATGGCTACAGCGGAGTTGGACCTTTCCTCGGTTTCCGGTCTGCCAGGTGGGGCTCTTGGGGTGGGTTGTGACCCCGGTTCCAAGCTTGTCAGTAGTGATTCCATACTCCTATCCCTCCTCAGGGGGTCCTGCCTTTCAGGTCATGGAAAGGGCTTTGGCCACTGCTTCTTTCCATGTGGCCCCTGGGTTATTTGAGTCCCCCTTTCAGGCCCTAGGCTCTTCAGTTCAGGCATCAATCTTTACCCCTGGACAGTGAGCATCAGGTCTGCAAAACTTACCGTCTAAGGATATCCCTTCTTCTGAGTCCTCTTCAGATATTCCCACTGAGGAACCCCCTCAGAAGAGATCATGCAAGAGGAAGCACATTAATTCTCCTGAAGAATCTGTCAGAGAGGACACGGATTGTGATGAAGGGGAGGGTTCCCCACGATCACCCCCGGAAGACGTCTCCTTTGGAGACATTTTGGAAATCTTGAAGCAGAGGGGTGGTTGGAAGCCCAAAGACCTATCCTCGGAGGAATGTGTCTACTTGCAGGCCTTTGGTGCATGCCCATTTACCTCCTGGGTGACACCTCCCGCTGACTATTTAATTAAGTTAAATACACAGTGGGCTTGGAAGGCTCCTGGTGCTGTTGAACCTGTCCCCCGGAGACCTGATAAGATTCTTACTACCCCACCGAGCTAAGGGCTTAGTAGTATATGCCATGGTGGTAGCGGCTTCTACTTAGAAAGAACTCACCGAAGAATGTTCTACTGTCCATCACCGAAGAATGTTCTACTGTCCATCCCCAGAACCTAGAGTTCAGGGCGATGCACAAATTTGAGAAGTGGGTCTATGCGTCATCGACCTTCTCCATCAGGTCTTTGAAGTTTTTGGTGCATTTTACGAGACTCCAATGCGATCTCGTCAAGGAGCTGTCAGATACCCTGGTGGGAGCTGTGGCTAAGGGGGGTCCAGGAGAAAGTTGCCTCCCAACTAGCTACCCTGGAGTCTATATCAAACTCGTCCATGAGGCTCATTGCACATGCAGCCGAAGGGGCGACCAGGTCAGCAACTTCAGGTGTTGCAGTGTGAAGACACGCTTGGATGCGCCTGTGTGAGTTCACAGAACCATTCAAATCTTCTTTTGTCAATGCCCCCTTTGATGGGTCCTCCCTGTTTGGTCCCAAGGTTAAGGAAACTCTGTCCAGGTCTGAAAAGCATGGAAAGACTTTGTCTGCTGTGGGTGTGCATTTTTCCAGTCCTCAGCAATCCTACTGTAGGAATCGGAGAAGTGGTAAAATGTTCAAAAAAATCCCAAAAGGTTTTCCAGGACACACATGGCTCGGACTCCCGTCTGGGCAGAGGGGGGAGTTTCAGTGGAAGATGCCATCCAAGAGGCAGGAATGGTCCGCAGAATCAGGGTTCCAGAGATGCGTTCTCCAGTCAACCTTATCAGCGCTCCTGAATGGAGGCCCAATTGCTCATCTCTGGAAGCAGTCAGGGGAAGATTTTCCTTGCACCTAAACACATAGCAACACATTACCACTGATGCCTGGGTGCCAAGGATAATTTCCAGAGCTACAGAATTCTATTCGACCTTTATCCAAGATCCCCTGCAAGACTCCCCGGCATTTCACCCAGTTAGAGAGTTCAAGCAGCAATAGAAGTACAAAAGCTGCTAGAAAAAGAGTCCTCCAAGAAGTCCCACCAGACCAATTAGGATCCAGTTTTTACTCAAGATTCTTTTTAGTGCCAAAGAAAACAGGGGACTGGAGACCCATTTTGGATCTCAGTATTATAAACAAATTTGTTCAACAAACAAAATTCCGGATGGTCATGGTTAAGTGGCGATATTGTAGTTGAGGGCCTCACCAGTTCCTTTCGCGCAGAAGTGGGCGTGTCGCAAATTGAGTGACAACCCGGTCTGCATATTACTTGGGGTGTTCAACAACCTGGCAATAGATTGTATATATTTTATTTTATTTATTTATTTATTTTTTTACATTTTAGGTTGATTAAAACTTGCCGTTATACACAATATGTGCATATCAAAGTTCAGTCATGCTGCAACACCCTGTAATACTTAAAGACTTAACCCCACAACTGAGTGAAAGAAATAAGAAGCGGTTACACTTCCATTACGATTGCGTGCTGTACTGACAGCACATAACCGTTCAAAGTGTCAATATGAGATTTTGGTGACTGATTATTAAAAGCACTGTGACAACGGAAACACTTTAGTTTAAATAAGAAGCTATTACACGTATCAAATCCATAATTTTAGCAGTTGGCAGTCCTCTTAAGAAACTGAAATACCCCAAGGTCGAGAAAGTTTTTTTTTTTTTTTAAATGTCGATTCACGCCATACTTACTTTCAGTTTACTGTTATATTTACTATCCTATTACAACGTCAAGTACACTTTTTTTTTCCTTCGGTTGTACATTGGGAGGGAATGCATATTCATGAATGACATATCACGGGGGTGGGTTTTGGGCATGGTTTGCTACTGTGCATCTGGTGAGGCCCTCAACTACAGTATCGCCGGTTTAGTCTGTTCTCCTCTACTTGGAGAAAGACGATTGGATGTACTCTGTTGACTTTCAAGATGTCTGTTACTACATAAAAGTGGACAAACGCTCGAGAAAGTTTCTCCACTTCCGAATAGGAGCCAGTAATTTCCAGTTCAGGGCACTGCCATTTGGTCTCACCACAGCCCCCAGGGTGTTCACCAAATGCATGGCGGTGGTCACAGCACATTTCAGGCTGCAGAGATTCAGAGTGATGTTCTTGGTGTTTCACTGTTGCAGTCATTACATTGGGTTATCCTGCTGGCAGGTTGCCCTCATTCAGCCTGAATTCCAAAGTCTTGGGTCCTGTGTCGGTTGCTGTCACCTCTTCCCTGATGTCAGGTCGTCAGGGGTATAAAAAATGCAGCCAACGCCATTTTATTTAGTCTTTCTTGCCGCGCGGTGCCCGAAGCAGAAGCAGTTCACAAGTGCCGGTCGGCCGACTCCTGAGATTTTCGTGTTCGAGTTTCAGATCCGAAGTCTTCATTAAAAGCTAAGTACCCCGTTGGGGAAACTTTTTTCTTGCTCCAGACCGATGTCAGAAAAAGTTAATAATTGTATTTCTTGTGGGAAGCAAATACCTCATAAGGACTTTCATTCTTATTGTATTCCTTGCCTAGGCCCTGACCATGACGTTGCTAGTTGTCGGTTTTGTGCTAGATTTAACCAATGCACTATTAAGCTTCGGTACGTTAAGCTATTTTGGGCGAAGATTTAATTATACAATGTCGTCGGATAGCCATCCGACTACCAGAGTTCACAAAAAAACGAAAAGAAAAAGACAGGCAACCAAGGTCCAAAACCGACAACGAAGCTTCTCCTAAGCGTCACCGGTCCTCAGTGAGGCACTTTCGCAGCCTCTGACACCCGCTACTTTACAGTCGCAGGCCGCTACCAACTCCCACGTGGAGTCGGCCAGGCTGCAGGAAACTCAAGGTATTGAAGCCTCGGAGATAATTCCCTCAGAATGGTCCAGAGCCGCTGAGCAGGCATCGGCTTCTGAGGGTGTATTCAGACCCAAACAATTATATATTAAACCAACATCAAAGGCAAAGGCTAAAACACCTTTAAAGGGAAAGAAACAAGTTCACCAGCCACAAGGACAGGCCTCCATGCCCAAAAAACAGATGCTCAAAATGGCCAAAGACCTTATTACATTGATCAGGGGTTCCCATCCCTCTCCTGGTAAGAGGCCTAGGCAAGAGACAGACTATGAATCTTTAGATCAGGTTTCCATTTCTTCTGATTCCTCTTCTGATCAGGAATATTCTCTTCCCCCCATGAGGATTCTGATGCTGAAGAGTCAATTCCTTCAGCTTCTCCTCCTGAGGACTACTCTTTTGGGGAAACTTTGCATACCATGAGGGAGCACTTCCACTGGGAGAGCCAAGATTTTTCAGAATCTAAGAAAAGGCTCAGAGACTTCCTTTTACTACCTCAACACAGGCCTCTAGCTATTCCACCTGTGTTAGACATTGTAGATGATGTGTTCTCAGAGTCTAGTCTGACCCCTGACTCTTTACCTCCAGCTCCTGTTAAGCCGGACAGATACTACAGGGTCCCTGACTCTCATAAATTCCTCTTTAAAAACCCTACTGCTGAGCCAGAAACTATTTCACAGGGTCCGAAAGGGGTCAAGGCTTCTACTGCAAAAAACCCTACCCCCCCTCTGACAGGGATTCTAGGGCACTGGATAGATGGGGAAAAAAGATTTACACATCTGCTACTTTGGCTATAAGGGCTTTAAATTGCCAGTTTCATATGCTTAAATATCAGCAATATATCATGACACTGCTTAAACAGAAAATGATGGCTAATTCTGAATGTGCAGAAAACAAAGAAATGCAGGATTTATTGCATGCAGCTGAACAAGATGGAAAGCATACTTTGCAATGTGGGTTTGATTCTCTGGAGGCCTCCTGCAGGGCCACTGTTATGGGTTCTGTCATTAGGAGGCATGCTTGATTAAAGGAACAAAATCTGCCTGACCATGTTAAAGCAAAATTATTAGATGCTCCTTTACAGCATGATACCTTGTTTGGTGTTAAGGCAGAAGAGGTGTTAAAGAAAATGGAGGACAATGCTAAATCTATGCAAATGGTCAAGGATTTCTTACAGGTACAGCCACCTAGATTTAGCAGACACTGGCCTACAAAGAATTGGCCCTTTCCAGTCTCAGACAGACCTCAAAGGGGCAGATCCAGACGCCCTAGAGGCAGATCACAGCCGCAAGGTTCGTACAGGTCTAAGCAGTGGAGTGCCTCTACCTACAGAGGTGGAGAAGACAAATCACAACCATACAGGAAACAGTCCCAATGGCTTCTCCCTGCCTGCACCAAGCACTTATCTTCTGGCAGCACCCTTAAGGGGAAAACTAGCACTTTTTTCTCAAAACTGGCACATTATAACCCAGTACAAATGGGTTCTAGACAGTGTCACAAGGCTACAAGCTTCATTTCCATACCCTGCCAAGAGCAAACAGTTGGCCAGACCTGCCAAAAAATCAATGGGCAGAGGCTCAGAAACAAGTCGCTGCTCTCATGGACATGAGGGCAATTCAACAAGTGCCACAGCAAGAGCAGGGACAAGGATTTTACTCGATTGTTCTTGGTACACCAGAAAGGAAAAAGCATGGAGACCAATACTGGACTTATCTATTCTAAACACTTGCCTCGATATACCAAAATTCAAGATGTTGACCTTACAGCAGCTTCTGCCCATGCTGGGCAGCAAGGCTTGGCTCGTGACTTTAGACCTAAAAGAGGCATACCTGCATGTCCCAATCAGACAATCATGCAGAAGATACCTCAGATTCAAGGCTGGCTCAAAGCATTACCAATTCCCTGCACTGCCCTTTGGCTTATCTACTGCATCCAGGGTCTTCACAAAGTGCCTGCCACCAGTAATTGCTTACTGCAGACAAAGAGGAATACAAATATATCCTTATTTGGACGACTGCCTCATACAAGCAGAGAACAAGGACATTCTACTACAGCATCTGACTTTTGTGATAATTCTTTTAACATGCCTAGGGTACACAGTCAACAAAAAGAAATCAAAACTAGTACCCTCTCAAGAGATAATATTCCTGGGTGCAAGCTTAAATACAAATGCCCAGATAGTTTATCTCACTCCAGACAAACAAAGGCAATTGACTACCTAGTTCAAGGAAATGGCAACAAAGGCCCAGTTATCTGCAAGAAAAATTCTGCAGGCTTTGGGCTTCATGGCATCCTGCATCTTACTAATTCCATATGCAAGACTGCATATGAGGAAAATTCAATGGTACCTAAAAAGTGTCTGGACACAACATTGTTGCAGTCTGGAAACAATGATTATTCTAATACCCTGCCTGCAACAGGAATTTAGATGGTGGGCGAAGGCTTGTCACCAAAACAAGGGACAGCCATTCAAACTACCCCCAGCCAGGCGGATCCTAATGACGGATGCATGAGATTATGCCTGGGGGGCACACATGGAAGGAAGAGGCATTCAGGGCACCTGGCCCACAAACCAAAATCATCTACATATCAATCAAAAAGAGATGCTAGCTGTTCAAAATGCCCTGACAGCCTTCAAGGACCTACTTCATCCGGGACAACTACTGATCTACAGGCACAATTCCTGCCAGGAAAGGAAAATACTCTGGCAGACGAACTAAGCAGAAACCTCATGGATCCCCATGAGTGGCTCCTGGATCCAAAAGTCTTCAGCATGATAACAATGGAATGGGGATGCCCAGACATAGATCTATTTGCCTCCCCTCAAAACAATCAACTAAGAAGATTCTGTACAAGGACTTATCACAGACAAGCTTGGAAAGTGGATGCCTTATCTTTCAACTGGACAAACCTATCAGTATATGCCTTTCCTCCCCAAAGTACTCCTAAAGGTCAGGCAGGAGAGACCAAAAATTATTCTGATTTCCCCAGAGTGGCCGCGCCAGTACTGGTATCCGATCCTAAGGAACTTGTCCCAATGCCCAGCCTGTACCTTACCTCAAATACCTCATCTACTGTCCCAACAAAACAATCAGATTCTGCACAGCCAACTCAGGACTCTAAACCTGGCAGCATGGCAGATAATGTAGCCATACAAACCACACCTCTCAGTAAAGCTGTGATGGATGTCATTTTAAAAGCCAGAAGGCCTAGCACTAGAAAATCCTATGCTGGGAAATGGAAGAGATTTTGCGCTTGGAACCAAGCTCAAGGAACTGATACAGCTGTCCCAAATATTCCTCAGATTTTGAAATATTTAACTGAGATGCTGGACAAAGGCCTATCTTTTTCATCAGTTAAAATCCATGCCTCTGCCATTTCAGCTCATTACAATACAGAGCCACCACTTTTTTCTCATCCTTTATTAAGGCAGTACCTCAGAGGAGCCAAAAACTTAAGGCCTCCAAGGAGAACACCAACACCTGCATGGGACCTCAATTATGTCTTGGAAAAACTCACCTTACCTCCTTTTGAGCCAGCTGCTACTGCGGACATAAAGTTTTTATCTTGGAAAACAGCTCTGCTCCTAGCAATAACTTTTGCAAGACGAGTTTCAGAGCTACAGGCTCTCATGGCTGTGGAACCCTTTATCATTTTCTATCCAGACAGGGTCTCTCTGAGAACAAACCCTACATTTATGCCTAAGGTGGTATCCAGTGTAGCCCTTAACCAAACAATTCATTTGCCAACTTTTTATCCAAATCCACAGAACAATGGGGAGAAAATTATGCATTCTTTGGACGTACACAGACTACTTAGATTCTACTTGGACAAAACTAAAGTTTTCAGAAAGACAGAGCAATTACTAGTGGCATATGCCACAGCATCACAAGGAAAGGCTATCTCCAAGTAGACTATTTTAAAGTGGATAGGTCACTGCATTCGTTTTTGCTACTCACAACATGGCAAACCAGTGCCTAAGGGCATTAGGCCACATTCAACCAGAGCTGCAGCCACTTCTGCAGCCTTTCCCAGGGGAGTACCATCCAAAGACATTTTGGAGGCTGCTACTTGGAGTTCAGTGCATACCTTTACAAAACATTACAATCTGCCTCTTTACTCTAAATTCAGGGCAGGCTTTGCCACTGCAGTTCTGCAGGGCCTCATAGCCGCTCCTAATGCTGTTTAGCTCCAGCTCCCTAACCATAGCTTTGCGACTCAACCCAAATGTAATGACTGCAACAGTGAAACACAAAGAACATAGTACAGATGTGTACACTTACCATAAATGTAGATGTTCGAGTGTATTCACTGTTGCAGTCCAGGTTACCCACCCGCCATCCCCCTTATTTTTGCTGGAACTTATCTTTACTTCTCTAATCTATGCAACCTAGATGATGTATTTGCTTATAGAGGAAGGTAAAAAATTATTTTGGTGCATCTATGTTTAATTTACCTAATTTTAGCCTACCCTTTTGGGGGCACCTGACATCTGGGGCAAGAAAAACTAAATAAAATGGCGTTGGCTGCATCTTTTATACCCCTGACTGCCTGACATCAGGGAAGAGGCAACGGCAACCGATGCAGGACCCAAGACTTTGGAATTCAGGCCGACTGAGGGCAACCTGCCAGCAGGATAACCCAAATGTAATGACTGCAACAGTGAATACACTCGAGCATCTACATTTATGGTAAGTGTACACAACTGTACTTTTCCTTACCTACACGACTGGCTTCTCACCGCTTCCACCAGGCATCTACTGCAACAGACTACTGGCTTCATACAGGACCTGTCCCGCCAATTGGGCATAACAGTCAGTACTGCCAAATCCCAGTTAACTCCCAAACAAGACATGGAATTCATCGGAGCTTGTCTCAACAGTTCATCTTGCATTGCGTCTCTTCCTCTTCACAGGCTGCAGAAAATACAGAGGCAAGTCCAGCCTCTTCTGTGCTCAAACAAAATACCTGCTCAGTTAATTCCACAAGCTCTGGGCTCCATGGCATCGGCTATCACGTTGGTGACACTAGCAAGATTCCACATGAGACATCTTCACTGGTTATTAGAGAACCAATGGTCAATTCTTACTCATCCCATGGACCACTTAATTTTCATTTCCAGCCAGTGCAAAAGCAGTCTGACTTGTGGATGCATTCTAGAGAGGTTCTTCAAGGTCTTCCCTTTGTCTTCCCCCAGCCCAAGGCCATAGTGACCCCAGATGCTTCCCAGATGGGGTGGGGGGCATTATCTAGGAAAGACAGTCCAAGGCACTTGGTCCCCCTCCGTGGCCAGCCTGCATATCAGTGTTCTGGAGCTAAGGGCAGTGCTTCTGACGTTGCAAGCGTTTCATTCTGCCTTACCTTCAGGGTCGATAGCTGTTCAGGCAGACAACATGTCTGTAGTTTGGTACATCAACAAAACGGGAGGAACCAGTCCTACCCACCATGTCGAGAAGCCCTCCAAGTGTGACAATGGGTGATATCTTATGACCGCTTTTTGATAGCGACGCACATCCTGGGAACTTCCAATGTAATTGCGGACAAGCTGAGCAGATACATTCTCCTGCCTCACAAGTGTTCTTTGAACTCAGGAGTAGCGAAGGAGATTTTTCTTCGTTGGGGCCAGCCTTGCTGCGACCTGTTTGCCTCACCCCTCAGCAGCAAATACGGAAGCTACTTTGCCTAAATTCCCCCTCAGGGGAAGTCACTCAGAGACTCCCTACACGATTGGCCCCCAGGTCTGCTCTATGCCTTTCCCCCCAATTCATCTGATCCTGATGTTCTTCAAGAAAGCATCTTGGTTGAGAAGAAAGGTAATTCTCATTGTTCCTTATTGGCATTGACAGATATGGCTTCCCTTCCTGTGACCTCATCAGCTTTGCAGACCTTGGATTCTGGACCCAGTTCCAGATGTACTGTCCTATCCTCAGTGACTAGTACATCCCAGCCTTCAGACACTCAAGCTGACAGCTTGGTTCCTCCACTTCTATTAGTTGCCAGGCGTCGTGCTATACCTTCTCCTGAATGGCATAGTTTGCTGGCATTGCATAAACAATCCACTAGAACTGCCTACCTAAGCAAATGGAAGAGGTTTCCTATCTGGGCTTTTGATAATGGATTAGACCCCTTTTCAGCGTCAGTCAAAACAATTTTGGAATTTCTCATTGCCATTTTTAATAAAGGACAATAAGAAACAGTCAGGCTTCTTGACAGAAAAACACAAAACTCCTGTAATGCTTTTAATACAGAATGTTAAGTGCTTTCACCCAGTAATCCCCCAAGCTTCTTCAGAACAAAATTCTTTGCATAAAAAACATCACTTTTAAATGAATGTACTCATTGTTGAACTAATCACGTTCACAAAAAGAAAAAAAGAAACCCCTCCTTTTTAACTCTTAGCATATCTTGTCTATTGTGATTGTCTGAACAAATCAGTAAAATGTAAAAAGCATAAGTTCTTTAAAATAATGAACTTCTAGATTTAAAAAGTGGAAACCATAAAAAAACACTGTAAAATAAGTACTGTGGTGGTGGTGCTGCGGTAACGTTGTCGCCTCACAGTAAGACGTTGTCCTGTTCGATTCTCAGCTAAAGCGTCTTCTGTGTGGAGACATGCGTGAATGGGCGTACCTTTGTTGAAGGTTGTGCGTCAGAGTTGGCAACTCGGCACGTAAAAATCTACTGCCAGTCATTAGCGGACCGGAGTTCCGCTGTGGCGACCCCTAACCGGGAAAAGCCGAAAGACAACAACAACAACTATTCTGTTCAATAAAAAAACTCAGTCTAAGAGCATTAGTGTCAAGTAAGGGAAGTTCACAGTTTTGCTGCCCTTAACTTCAGAACGCTGTTAATACCTATGTTCTCATTTAAGCCTGGGTTTTTGGCTGCATCTAATTTCATTTGCCAAAAAAGTTCTTTATACTCCAATTTAGCCTCCCAAGGTCCACCCCTTGGGTCTTGTAATATCTGTTCTATAACAAAAAATGTATCTGTGCAATTTATACATTCTTTTTGGGGTCTAAACAGAGCATTAAGTTTCTTTTTCTTGTGTAATGTCATGTAAATGTTTGTACACACATTTTCGTATAGGTCTCTTTGTCTTTCCTACATAGAAACTAGGGTAGCATTCATAGGTCGCCACATACACAACTTCCTTGCTGTTACCATTATAATGTCCTTTTACTCTTAAATGCACATTAATTCTTCTTTGTCCATCATCTGAGAACACTGGTTACAAAAACCACATTTATATGTACCTGTTTTTTTTTTATTTCTGTTAACCTGCTGATTAATTACACTGTCTCTCTCGCACTTCTTTCAGATTAACACCCCTTCTCCTTGTAAATATTGGAACTGATGGAATAAATTTATTAATGTCAGAATATTCCAGTATTTCTTAGTAATGCTTTCTACTTGACGGGTGAAAATGTGTGTATAAATGCCAATAATAATAATTAATACACCCCGGGGATCACTTCTGTCTCTCTGCTGGACAGTGGCACAGGAAAATAACTTTCTTGGGTGGCGTAAGCTATGGTACCTTGCTGGCTAGGCTTACGTAGGCCCTTGGGCCGATAGCTTAGTACCTACCTATGAACCTAAATTGTAAGGTTCCTCTTTTTCTTTCTTATTGTCTAAAATAGTATTCCCTGAACCTAAAATCGGTTTAAATTTCTCTTCTCTCTCTCTAGTACTACCTCATCAACTAACTTCACAATTAAGGTCTCAGGGTATCCTCTCTGTTTAAACAAGTGTATAATAAAGTTTACTTCTTCCATAAACACTTCTCTATCACTACACATCCTTGAAGCTCTGATTAGTTGACCTTTAATAATTCCTTTCTTTTGGTAATAAGGATGTTCATTATTGTAGTGTAAATAAGAATTTGAAAATGTCTCCTTACAGAATATTCTGGAGTGAAAATTATTTGTCTTATAATCTTTATAGATAATAACATCGAGGTAATTAATATTTTCCTTTGATGTAGTGTGAGTAAACCTCAAAATGGTTGTACTGCTATTAGTGTATTCAAGAAATACTTTCAGTTCTGCTTGAGAACCCTTCCAAAATAGAAGCACGTCATCCAAAAACCTCATATAGAAGACTACTTGTTTAAACCAATCTTTCTGAAAGATATAGTGTTTCTCCCGATAATTTAATACTAAGTTGGTGTATGAGAGGGCGCAAGTGGTCCCCATTGCTACGCCTTTTTCCTGCTTATAATATTCTCCATTAAAATACATATAATTGTGTTTTTAGAATGGTTTCCATAAATTCTAGAATTAAATTCACTTGTTCGTTTCTCAAATATTTACACTGTATAAGAACATCTTGGAACCACTCCAATCCGATGTCATGTGGGATACTTGGGAACAGGTCAATAACATCAATAGTAACTAGTATTAGTTCTTCATCAAATTTCTCCTTTGTGATTTTTGTTAAGAAATCCCAAGAGTCCTTGGAAATATGCTCTAAGGACGTTACAAACTTTTTTAGCCAATAATCAGTATATAAAGCCAAAGGTTCTATCTTAGAATGAGCCCCTGCAACAGTGGGGCGGAAAGGGGGGTTTTGAATATTTTTGTGTTTTTGGGATTCCAAACACCGTAGGGATTTTTGGATTAAGGACTGTTAAAAATTCATACAATGTTTTGTCTATCGTACCTTGAAATAAATGGTCTCTGACAAAATAATCTATTTTGAGTAAGCTATAAAAATTTAATTTCTTGAAACCACACTATACTTTGTTTCATCATTTAAAATGTCAAACATGGTTGTCTCATAGTCAATAGAGTCCATAATCACCACCCTTCCCCCCTTATCAGGTTTCGTTATTCGACAACCCTTTGTGTTAAAATGTGAACCAGTTCTTTATCTTCTTTAATCAAGTTACTGATAGTGATCCTCCTTGTTCCTAATTTCCTAATCTCACTTTCTACTAGTTCATCATACATTTTAAGTACTGGATTCAGGGGTGGGTTGAAGACACTACGATTAACAAGGTCATTGTTCAAGATGTTCTTCGTGTTTCACTCATTGCATTTGGGTTATCTGCTTGCAGGTAGCCCTCAGTCGGCCTGATTAACAAAGTATTGGGTCCTGTGTCGGTTGCTGCCCCTTCTTCCATGATGTCAGGTCGTCAGGGGTATAAAACATGCAGCCGATGCCATTACATCAGTCTTTCTTGCCATACGGCGCCCGAAGCAGAAGCAGTTCGCAAGTGAAGGTCGGCCGACTCATGAAATTTTTGTTTTCGAGTTTCAGAACTGAAGTCTTCAACTAAAGCTAAGTACCCCGTTGGGGAAACTTTTTCTTGCTCTTTACCGATGTCAGTGAAAGTTAATAATTGCATTACTTGTGGAAAGCAAATACCTCATAAAGATTTTCATTCGTACTGTATTCCTTGCCTAGGCCCTGACCACGACGTACCTTGCTGTCGGTTTTGTGCTTTATTTAATCAGCGCACTATCCATCGTTGGTATATTTTTGCCTTTAAACATTTCGGTTCTCGGTTTAATTATCCAGAAATATCATCTGTTAGCCATCTGACTACCGGGATTCCGAAAAAAATGCAAAGATAAAGACAGAGACAGGCCGCCGAGGTCTAAAACTACCGACGACGCTTCTCCTAAGCCAGTCGGCAGTTCGCCGGTACTCAGTGAGGCGCTTTCGCAGCCCCTGATAACTGCTACTTCTGATTCGCAGGCCTCTACTGAGAACCATTCGGAGTCCGGTCTGCTGTGAGATGCTTCAACTATGGAACCCGCGGATGTCTCTACATTGGACGGGTCCGAAGCCGCTGTGCAAGCACCGGCTTCTGAGGGTGTATTCAGGCCCACGGACTTGCATATTAAACCAACGCCTCCTTCTTCATTTAGGCCTAAATCTCGAACCATGCCTAAAAAAACGACGCTCAGGCCTCTATGCCTAAAAAACAAATGATAAGAATAATAACTCTAATCAGGGGTAACCAACCCCCCCCCCCTTCTAAGAGGCCTAGAACTGAAGTTGTTTATGAATCTTCTGACCAGGATTCTGTTTTTTTTTTATTCTTCTGATGATCCTGATTTGCCCTTATCTACTTATGAAGATTCTGATGCAGAGGACTCTATTCCCTCTGCTTTCCCTCCAGAGGATTTTTCTTTTGGTGAAACCTTACATACTCTAAGGGAGCATTTCCACTGAGAAAGCCAGGATATTTCTGATTCAAAAAAGAGGCTCAGGGATTTATTACTCCTGCCTCAGCATAGGCTTTTAGCTATCCCCCCTGTACTAGACATCGTTGATGATGCTTTTTCGGAATCTAGTTTGGCCCGTGATTCCTTGCCTCCTGCTCCCAGAAAACCTGACAAATATTGCAGGGTCCCTGGGTCACACAAGTTCCTTTTTAAAATTCCTATTGCGAATCCAGAGACTATTTCTCAGGGGCCCAAGGGCATTAAGGCTTAAAAATCCTACCCCTTCTGATAGAGACTCCAGGGCACTGGATAGATGGGGTAACAAGGTTTACACTTCTGCAACCTTGGCCATTAGGGATTCAAACGGCCAGTTTCATATGTTAAAGTATCAGCAACATGTTATTGGATTGCTTAAACAGAAAATTATGTTGATTTCTGATTGTGTGGAAAATAAAGAATTGCAGGATTTAATGCATTCTTCTGAACAGGTTGGAAAACATACTTTGCAATGTGGTTTTGATTCATTAGAGGCCTCTTGCAGGGCTGCTGTTACTGGGTCTGTGCTCAGAAGGCATGCTTGGCTTAAGGAGCAATCTTTACCTGATCATGTTAAAGCTAAATTGTTGGATGCTCCCTTAAATCAGGACCGCCTGTTTGGCAACAAGGCTGAGGAAGTTCTTAAAAAGATGGAAGATAAAGCTAAATCTATGCAAACTGTTAAATATTTCTTACAAGTTCAGCCTCCTAGATTTAGTAGGCACTGGCCGTCTAAAACTTGGTCCTTTCCAGCCTCTTCCAGGTCTTCTCAAGCCAAACCCAGACACAGCAGGGAACCCCAAGTTTCAGTCCCAAGGGACACATAGGACTAAGCAGTGGGGGGGCCTCCATTTCCAAATCTGGAAGTAATAAGACTCCCCCCTATGGTAAACTGTCTCAATGACTTCCTGTTAAAATTTCCAAGCACTTCCAACTGACTGCCCCTTAGGGGGGAAAGATTGCTCTTCATGCAAAGAAGTGGGAGCTCATTACCCAGGACAAATGGGTTTTAAATATAGTGTCCCAGGGATACAGATTTCACTTCCACACATTGCCAACACCAAATGGGTGGCCGGACCTACCCCCAAACCAGTGGGAATAGGCCCAAAAACAAGTACTTTCTCTCTTAATCATGGGGGCTATTCATTTAGTACAAGAAGAGGAAAAGGGACAAGGTTTCTACTCGAGACTTTTCCTGGTACCCAGAAAAGGCAATTCTTGGCGTCCTATTCTGGACCTGTCTACTCTAAACACCTTTTTGGAGATTCCAAAATTCAAGATGCTGACTCTTCACCAGTTACTTCCTATGCTAGGCAAAGACGCCTGGTTGGCAACACTAGATTTAAAAGCATACCTGCATATCCCAGTCAGGGAATCTTGCAGAAGATACCTTCTCTTCAAAGCAGGCTACACACACTATCAGTTCTCTGCACTGCCCTTTGGCTTATCTTCTGCGCCCAGGGTATTCACAAAGTGCCTAGCTCCAGTTATTGCATTTTGCAGGCAAGAAATATTCAAATATACCCATACCTGGACGATTGTCTAATTTAGGCAGAAAGCCGGGGCATACTTTTGAATCATCTGGCATTTGTACAAAGGGTTCTAACCTGTCTGAGGTACACTGTAAATGAAAAGAAATCTCACCTGGTACCCTGTCAACAAATTATATTCCTGTGAGCAAGCTTGAATACAACTTCCCAGATGGCTTACCTCATGCCAGAGAAACAAATTCATTTGACAAACTACTTCAAACAAGTGGCCACAAAAACCCTGCTATCTGCAAGACAAATACTGCAAGCCTTGGGGTTCATGGCCTCCTGCATTCTTCTAATTCCATATGCAAGACTGCATATGAGGAAACTACAGTGGTATCTAAAAAGCCTATGGTGTCAACATTCCCAGGATCTAGAAGCAATGATTCCTAACATACATTGCCTACGCCTAGAGTTCCTTTGGTGGGCAGAGGCCTGCCACCAAAACATGGGACTACCTTTCACACCACCCCCTGCCACCAATCCCTAACAACAGACTCATCAGACTATGCATGGTGGGCTCACCTGGCAGGGAAGTGCATTCAGGGCAAATGGAACCCAAGTCAAATGCACCTGCATATCAGTCAAAAAGAAATGTTAGTTGTACAGAATGCTCTGACAGCCTTCAAGGACCGCATTCTTCCAAGACAACTAATGGTAAAGACGGACAACACCAATGTTATGTGGTACATAAACAAGCAGGGGGTACACATTCTTACCCCCTCTGCAGACTAGCCATGGCATTTTGGAACACAGCCTTGAGCTACCAAGTGCACCTACAAGCTCAGTTCCTGCCAGGAAATTAAATACACTGGCAGACGGACTAAGCAGAAACCTCATGGACCCACACAAGTGGAAACTGGAACCAAGGATTTTCAACATGTTGACAAGCAAATGGGGGAGCCCAGATATAGACCTATTTGCCTCTCCCCAGAACTACCAATTGGACAAATTTTGCACAAGGACTCATACAAACAAGCCTGGAAAGTGGATGCCCTGTCCTTCAGCTGGAAAAAACTATCGGTCTATGCCTTCCCCCCACTGCCTCTGCTCTCCAAAGTACTACTAAATATCAAACAGGACAAACCAAGGATGATTTTGATTGCTCCAGACTTGCCACGCCAAGACTGGTACCACCTCCTGCGCAGTGTGTCACGGTTATCCCCATGGCACCTGCCTCAGACTCCTTTCCTGTTGTCCCAGCAGGAGAACCAGATTCTGCACTTTCAGCTTCTATCACTGAACCTTGCAGCCTGGCTAATTACCTAATCTCTCCTTTACCATCCCTCAGTAAACCTGTGATGGATATCATTTTAGAGGCAAGGAGGCCTAGTACTAGAAAATCTTATGCTGAGAAATGGAAAAGATTCTGTGCCTGGAACCAGTCTCAAGGGATGAGCACAGCAGCGCCCAGTTTACCTCAGATTTTACAATACTTAACGGAGATGCTTCACAAGGGCCTGTCTTTTTCCTCCCATTAAAATCCATGCCTCAGCCATTTCAGCTCATTATAATACAGAACCTCCCCTCTTCTCTCATCCACTGCTGAAGCAGTTCCTCAGAGGGGCCAAAAATTTGAGACCACCCAGTTGAGCTCCAACCCCTGCCTGGGACCTTAACTTTGTTTTGGAGAAACTCACTCTACCTCCTTTCGAGCCAACTGCTACTGCGGACTTAAAATTTCTGTCTTGGAAAACAGCTTTCCTTTTAGCAATCACTTCAGCTAGAAGGGTATCTGAATTACAGGCCCTTATGGCAGTGGAGCCTTTCATCATCTTTCATGTGGGACAGGGTATCCCTCAGAACCAATCCATCCTTCATGCCCAAGGTGGTAACCAGTGTGGCTCTTAATCAGTCCATTAATTTGCCAACCTTCTTTCCCAATCCACAGAACAAAGGGTAACAGATACTGCATTCCTTAGATGTGCACAGACAACTTAGATTCTACTTGGACAGGACTAAACCTCAAAGGAAATCTGAACAACTGCTGGTGGCATTTGCTGCAGGGGCAGAGGGGAAGGCTATTTCAAAGCAAACCATTTCTAGATGGATAGGCCATTGCATTCATTTCTGCTATATATAAAACCTATCCCCCAGTGGATCAGACCTCACTCCACCAGGGCTGCATCTACCTCTCCAGCCTTTCTCCGAGGCATCCCTACCAGGGACATTCTAGACGCTGCTACCTGGAGTTCTGTACATACTTTCACCAAGCATTATAATTTGCCAATTTTCTCTAAATCCAGAGCTGGCTTTGCCACTGCAGTCTTGCAGGGCCTTATAGCTGGCCCTAATGCTATTTAAATTCCTCCTTCCAACCATAGCTTTGGGAATCTACCCAAATGTAATGACTGCAACAGTGAAACACGAAGAACATAGTACAGTTGTGTACACTTACCATAAGTGTAGATGTTCGAGTGTATCCACTGTAGGGGGGGGACCTGACATCTGGGGCAAGAGAAACTGATGTAATGGAGTTGGCTGCATGTTTTATACCCCTGATGACCTGACGTCCTGGAAGAAGAGACAGCAACAGACGCAGGACCCAAGACTTTGTTAATCAGGCCGACTGAGGGCTACCTGCAAGCAGATAACCCAAATATAATGACTGCAACAGTGAATACACTCGAACATCTACATTTGTGGTAAGTTTGCACAACTGTACTTTATTCTTGCCCTGAAAAAAATAATTCAGGTTAAGTTTGCGTTGAAATAGTTTTAAATCTAATAATGTGTCCACTATTCTCAGTGGTCTAGCTGGTATGTATTGAAATCCTTTAGTAAATAGCCTGAAATAGTCAATGTTTATTGTAACAAAGGAGCCTCTCCTTCCACAGTCAAAGTTATTCTCGCAGCGATTTTGAACCTTCATATCAGTTGTGGTGACCAAACCTTGATTTTTTCCTAAAATTGTAAATTTTGCAGTTGTTTTTACATTGGAAAGACACAAAGAAAACTGAAAGAACGTATATATGAGCACACTTTAGATATCAGGAAGAGAAACCATAAGAATGCTTTATCCAAACATAAAAATGCTTTATCCAAACATATTGGTGAAAATCCTGGTCATGAGTTTGGTTTTGTTGGCATTGACCATGTAGTTAGAAATGTGAGGGGGGGACCTTGGAAAGACTTTTTAGAACTTAGATGGCAATTAAAATTAAATACTTGTGTTTGTCCTGGACTGAATGAATGTGTTTCTATTAGCAGTGTTTTAAAACTTTGCTCTTATTATGTGTAAATGTTTAAACTGCAGGTGAATATTTTTATTAATAATATTTATTAACATTTATTACATTTATTAACTGTTTTATTCATACATTGTTTTATGTAGTGCTTTTGTATGCATTGTATTTTTGTATATACATATATATTTTTTAGGTGGATTTTCCTTTAATTGTTAATTAATTATGTCACATGATTGTTTTTTGGCGGGATATTTAAAAGGTGAAGTGATGTTTGTTGGTTTTAATACCTCTGAAAAAGTCCATGGATATAATCTGACGAAAGCGCTAAGGTTTTCAATAAATTCTGGTTCTCTATTCCTGGTGTTGCTTGCTGCTTGCCTTCATTGTGGTTCTTGGTTTGTGGAGATGTCTAATGGTTTTCCTAAAAGGTACTATACACTTAAACTCCCCTTTTAGGGATCCTCTCCTGTCTTGGGATTTGACTTTAGTACTACAGTCACTTACGGCATCACCCTTTGAATTAGCATCTACCTGTGATTCAAAGTTTCTCTCTTGGAAGACGTTATTTCTTGTAGCTATTACTTCCACGAGACAAGTCTCCAAATTACAAGCCCTATGTTCTAAAGCTTCTTACTTAATTTTCCATAAGGACAGAGTGTCACTCAGAACAAATCCAACTTTTTGCCTAAAGTGATTTCAGATGTTAATATCAATCAATCTGTAGACTTACCAGCATTTTTCCCAAATTGTAACATAGGAGAGTACTGCCTTCACCTCCTGGATGTACATAGGCAGTTGCAATTCTATTTACATAGAACAAAACAATTTAGTTAATCTGATTATTTGTTTGCATCCTTTGCCAGTGCAACTTTGGGAAGACCAAGTCTCCAGGGTAACTTTCTCTAGGTGGTTGAGAGAATGTATATCATTCATATACAAAAAGTCTAATATGACACTTCCAAAACCAGTCAAGGCACATTCTACAAGATCAGTGGCAACTTTTACAGTCTTTCATTCCAGAGCTTCCATGTCAGACATTTGCTCTGCTGCAATGTGGGCTATGCCTCAAAAGCTATGCCTCAAACCTTTATTACGTATTACAAATTGGATGTGGTCTCCAGGGGGAGAGCATCTTTTGGCTTTATGGTGCTCAGGAATGTCCTTCCATAAGGCCTCACAAGATACAAGGTGGGGCTAGGGACTCTGTCCCGTTAGTCAAGAATAGATGAAGATTGAAAACCTCAGATAAAGAAGTCATGTCTTACCATAATGTTCCATCTGTGTTGTCGATCTTCATCTATTCTTGCGTCCCTCCCACCTTCCCCCTCCTTCAGTTTTCTGGTGGAGCGATATCCTGTCCTGAATTTTTACTGTTCGGGTGCCTTGGACAAGGCTTCTGACTTTCATAATTCTATTTTTCTGTATAGGCAAACTTGATCTGAGGTAATTTGGAGAGGGGAATTGTGGGTAGACTTGCAGCTCAAGAGACTTTTTGGTTGACTCGAGCTGTGTAACGACCAGATCGATTCCGAAGATCGGAACCGTGCCCATTAGTCAAGTGTAGATGAAGATCGACAACACAGATGGAACATTATGATAAGACATAACTTTTTTCCCCTATGTCTGTATAAATGATATCGCAAAGTAGATGTAGATAATTAACATATGTCAGCACATTTTGGGACACATGAATATTTTGGAGAGACTGAAGTAGTAGTTGAGAATTTTTCGACTTATGGAAGTTTTTCCATTTAATACAGAATTCAGCTCGGAAAAAAAAACAAAGTAAAAAGTTAACGGAAATTGTTTTACTTTTAGAAATGATATGGAAGTCTTTTGGTAGTCATTTCAAGTGAGTTAAAAACTAGAACATTTTGTACTGGCTTTGTTATGTAGCGGGATAGAGCTCTGACTACTATCCAGCTGACTCTGATTCAAGTAGTTGACCAGGCACTAGAGGAGCCTACTGTGGTAGGAAGCAAATGAAGAGGAGTAACGTGCTTGCCTCTTGGAAGGAGGTGGAGTGGCACCTTTTGGAGTTGCTTCCCCCACTTGGAGATTGGGGATCTAGCAGGAACAATGTGCTGAAAGGTGAAAGGATGAAGTTGCCTGAGTCACTACGAGAGATGGGTGATGACTCCACACTGGCACCCATTGCATGCTTTTCCCTTAAGTAATTGGTTGGTACATAAAAATGATTTTAACATGAGATAAGTCTCCTAGTGGCTACGCGGATACTGCTGCATTGCATTAGGCCCTTACCCTAAGGGAACTAAGAGTGAGTCATGGTGGTCATTCAAAACATGGCAGGTACAAGGGGCTCAAAAGTTTAAAAAAAAAATTGAAAACCAAGGATTAAAAGTGGAAGAGGTTGAGTTGCCTGAGAGGCTATGTCACTTGGAGAGGCAGATGATGGCCCCTTAGTGCACACCCATTGCATGCCTTTACTTTGAGTGTTTATGTGGTAAGACAAAGTAGGCTGACGAAAGGACTGTAGCTTGTAGTGTAGAGTGTTTTTAAGAGAGCAGTGATGAAAGATTTAAGTTCTTTATCTCTTTTGGGATTGGAGAAGCTCAAGTAATCTGCCTAGTTTACGTTGCCATTGCCTCTTAACTATACAAGAAAATTGGGACACTTTTTTAGTGTGGAGGATGATCCCTTTAAAGAGTTTTTTCCATAAAGGGATGTAGATTCATGGAATAACCATCCTTAACAGATGATAGACTGAGAAGCTGGTGTAGATTGAAGTGCATGGGACAAACTTAAGGCTGTCTTCGAGATGAGTTGGAGGAAGAAGTAAAACAGAAATATACTTAAGTGGCAGCTTCACCTTAACATCAAGTAACATCAAGTATGGGTCTTGATAGTCAATTTGCTTTCACAGTGTATGCTTTTGTGAGGTGTTGTGCACAAACTGTATATTTATTTTTTCTGACTTTTTTTTCTTTATAGACACAATTTATGATGAAGATGAAGTATTGTTAGCATTGGCTGAACAACTGGGAACATTTACAACACTGGTTGGAGGACCCGAGTTTGTTCACTGTCTTCTGGTATGTTCTGCACAAAAGTCATAACCTGCTTTAGTTTGCTTTATCTTAATAGTAGCAAAGCAGATGAGGGGGGCAGACTTCATGTCAAAGCGGCATTGTTATTATGGGTTTATCTCTAATAACTTTGAGATCTTGGGCATCTTTCTTTAGGGAATGCTTCAGCAATACTCCACCTGGACTTTTAGGTATTGATGGTCATCTGCATTTTGTTCTCTTCTGAAGGAGCTGTATCCCTCTTGAATTCTTATTTTAATTTCTTCAAATGTGTAGGGTTTTTAGCACTTTGACAGAAACGGACCACATTTCTAAGTCTGGGTATAGTTAAAGTTCACGAAACCAGCTTTGTTTCAGTCTTTGATGTTTGGTAAGAGTGCTGTTTCCAGCACCTACAATGCAGCAAGAATTGCCTCCTCCTGAAGTTTGTATAGGGTTCTCTTACGTTTTTTCCCCTCACATATTTGTGTATGCTTGGATTGTTTTCTGTAATATCTCAGTTATTTGAACTGTATAGATGTCCTTTTCCACTTTGCTGTGGTTTATGCTTGTATGTAGTGAAGTTTAAAGCTGTCTGTCAGTACATAGAATACTGTAGTTCTTAACCATAGCTATTTTAGTAATTAATGCTGGTTTTGTCCTTTTTTTTCCCCCTTTGGTTAAAATATCTAGGTTTTTGCTTTTAACAGTTGGTATTGGATGATTCCATGTGATAATTTTTTTCATTTTCATTAATTCTTTGTAGTTCGTGTTTTAAGTGTTTCTTAGCTACTTGTGCATTTTAATATTTGCATGATTTCGTTGTAATGGCACTACCACAGTATGTATATTCTCAGCCATAAGTATGTCTCAGACTGCTGTAGGATGTGCAGTTATGCAGGTTCTAAAGTGCAGAAGTAGAAATATGTCCATCATATTGATAATTGCTGCCGTAGCTTTAGCTATATGGGTTGTATACTGACAAAGATATAACAGCTGGCCAGCTTCCAAAGATTCTGTGCACCTTCCTTGTGCTCAAACTCTGTCCACTCATGCTGAGTTGACTAAAAGACAAGTTTGGGTGCCAAACCCTTCAAAGCTGTACTGCTGCCGAAGGGCAACCTACTTTAAGAATTTCGAGAATCAGCTGTCGGCTTCTTATTGTTACATTGCTGGACAGATGAGTTTGTTTTGGGGAAAGACTTTTTATTTTCTAAATGTTTGTGTTTTATCACGTTCCTCTTCAGGAAAGTTATTTTAAAGCTAGAAGTTTTGTGTTTTAATGGACTGTCACGAGGCTGTATCATACTTTTAAATGGGGGCTCTCTCTTTTTCTGTCAGGTTAAAAGTTGTGTAAAGTAAGTGATAGAAAACTTTTTTTCTCTGTGGAGAAATTATGTTCATTTTTACCTTTTGTGGCTGTCATGGTGTTTTAAAGTGCTTTTTATTGTGTTTTTCTTGGAAAAAAAGTGACTTTTAATGGCATTTTCTGCTTGTGTTCCCCAGGAATGAGGTACCATTTTTGGCCTGACCATGGAAAAAAATACCAATCCCACTGTCAGTCCTTCTCCCGGTTGCAAAAAGAAAAAGTTAAGCAAACGGGCTTTGCCACCACAGTAGTCTAGCAATTTGCCCCAGCCGCTGGTGGGTGACTGATTTGGGCATTTGTTGTGTCTCTGACCACTGGGTCTATATTATAACATCGAAGTTTCAAAACTTCGAATGTTCTAATATCGAACCCTATTCAGCGAAAGCTGAAAACATCGAACATACAGAATAGCGGATTTTTTCCTAGGGAAAAAAAATCAGTGTTCCCAAACACATACACACAACACAAGCACACCAAACAAACAGCAATCCACACACATACACCTAAAATCTTACACCTAACCCTACAGTAAACTATACACACACCACTAACTAACCACTTACCTTAACCCAAACCCTAACCCTAAGGTCCGTCACTATCACACACTCACCTCACCCGCGCCCTAACCCTAACTCACCTACCCCACCCTAACCCTCACGTCCACACAATCGCACACATACCTAACCCACACCCTAACTAACCTAACCCGCACTCAATCGCACACTTACCTGAACCCAACCCGTAACTTTCCACCACAGCGCTGAAAATACGAAGCAACAGAAACGGACAACCAAATTCTTGCCCTCGGACAACCGAATTCTTTCCCTAGGAAAAAAATTGGTTTTCTGTTGCTTCAGTATTTTCAGTTTTCGCTGAATAGGTTCGATATTAGAACATTCAAAGTTTTGAAACTTTGATGTTCTAATATAGACACCAGACCACTCAACTTTTACCTGGATATGTCTGGTGTAGCACCTGTGGGGATTATAGTCCAGGGATTAACCATGTCTTCTGCGGGTGTTGGTAGTCCTCTCTGTGGGCAAGGGAAGAGCCACCCATGTCTGTCCTGGGAAAGGGAGTGGGGAAGGCTTCCCTGTTGTGTCAGAATGCTGTGCTGGGAAAGCTTCTACTGCTATGAGTAACATGACTGGCCTCATTTTTCCTTTCAAAAAGAAATAGAAAACTAAGTGTGTCTACTCCTCCTCAAAGACAGGAGTAGTTTATTAGGTCTGTCTCGAAGTTTAATTCAGGCCATTGATCCTTCCTTTAAAGTACTTTTTGCTAAAAGAAAGAAGGATACCTCTTTTCCTGAAGAGATTCAGGATTCTGAATTCGACCAGGAAGGTGAAGGGACATGTACTTTAGTTTTCTCATCAGGTTTCTAATTCAGATTCAGAGGCAAGCCCAATTTTTGATTTTTGAGACTATTGCTGGAATGTGCTAGTGCTTTCACTGGAAGAACACTGAGGTTTCTCAGTCCATCAGAAAGTACTATGAGTTGTTGCAGAAAGAATTTCCAGAACCTACACCATTTCTCCTCTTCTGTCTACTTTAGAGAATGTGTGCTACTGGCTGCAGTTTTCCTGATAATCAGCCAGTTGTCCCTAAAAAGACAGATAGGATGTGTAAAGTTCCTGAGTCTTTTAAGTTTTTATACATGATTCCCAGACCTGACCCAGCAGCTGTAGCTTTAGTTGATTCCACTGCTACTAAACACTTAGTTCATTTCAGACCTACTCTTTCTGGTAAAGGGAAAAAATATGTACTTCTGCAACTTTGTCAGAATTTTGAATTGACAGGCTCATATGTTAAAGCTTTTGTGACTAATTGTGTAAGTATGAGGCATGCTTTATCTACAGGTCCGATATAGTCTATTTTCATCCGATTCAATGCTTGAGTTGTCTGATCTGATGACAGTATCTTCTTCTAGAACCTTGGATCTGTGTCGCTGACTCCTCCCTTACCCACAGTTCCCACTTTCTGTCTGAAATACCTCAGAAGTTGTTTGCTGTCTGTTCAATCCAGACATGCTGTCTGAGATACCTCATAATCCAGTCACAATAAGTAAAAGTTTTTGCCTAATTTCCTGCTCGACTCCACCATTTAGATATAGGGTAGTGTTATATTATACGATAGTGAGAGGTTAGGTCTGGCTTAGATAATTGGTAGCATTAAGCTTTTTTGTCCTGTATTGTGTGAACTTTCTAGATAGTTTTATTATTACATTATTATTATTATTATATTATAATTTAGGCTAATCTAGTATGTGTGTGTGTGTGTGTTTTCTAGCAGTAAAACAGTATCTGATGTTGTCCTTCTCATTCTGATTTACATATGGGTCACGGATCAGATCCACAGATCCAACTCGGCCGTCTTCTACAGACTTCCACTTCCAGGCTCGAGCTCCTCTCACTACCCTCAGTCCTCTGCAGTAAGCACAGCTTCCTCAGATCTCATTTACCACCATTCACATTGGGCATGCTTTCCAGTGCTCGAGCAGTTAGCAATAAAATTAGAAAGCTTTATTTTTAGATTAGTACAGCCTTTTCTTCAGTTAGTGTTTTGTTCTATTTTCCTCCTGCCCACTAAGATTTTCGCAGGCATTAGGCAGTCTAGATCCCATCCCTTTCAATTATATACTTACATATATATTTATATAGGTTTACTATCACAATTCGGAAATGCACTCGGTCGATTCTTCATATCATAGAAAAACCATGGCAAAAATCAAAACGTTTTTCCCTCCCAATCTCAAACCATGTTAAAGCCGTGTGTTTGGTATTAGCTGTTTTGAAAATATGGCTGTTGAACTGTGTTTGCAATGCGGAAATTGATATTGAAGCTTCGGTACAGTAGATTTCCAGTTTATGGCACTTTGAAAATATACTTTCGATGTTAAGCTACTGAACTGGGTACGTTTCTGAATTATGATAGTAAACAATGTATCCATATGTATAAGTGTGTGTGTGTGTATAATATATATATATATATATATATATATATATATATATATATATATATATATATATATATATATATATATATAAAGTGTGTGTGTGTATCTATATCTATTTTTATATATATGGGTTCCCTTCAGAATGCCGGAATTTAAAACCTTGAAACCCATATGATCGCAGCCCATATGTTCGAAGTTTTGAAATGCCGACATTCTGAACGGGAAATCGCATATGGCGTGGACCGGGAGATTTCCCTTTATCTTGCTGTAGTGCGATCTTGGAGTTTGTATATTTAAGTAGGGGTCTCTGGGTCCCTTGGCTTTCCAGGTCATAGAAAAGGCTTTCTCTGCAGAGAGGAATCCGATCTCTTTGGCTACTGTTCCGCTCTGTCACTTCTCATCAGATCTGGGAACTGGGCCTTTCATTGCTGTCCAGGATCAGCCCATCTTGAAGAGTGTCCAGGATTTTCCACCTGAGCTGGCCCCCACCTCTTCCAATACCTCCCCTGAACATCTCACAGAGGAGGTGTTTCAGAAGAGGACGTGCAAAAGGAGGCACTTATCCTCAGTGAGGGATCCATGGGGGAGTTTATGGACTTTGATGAGAGAGGAAGGATCCCCTTAATCACCAGCAGAGGATGTCTGTTTTGCTGACATTTTGGAAATTTTGAAACAAAGAGGTGGTTGGTTGTCCCAAAATCCTATTTCCAAGGAGTCTGTATTTCTGGAAGTCTTTGGGACAGGCCTGACTACATGTTGGGATATCCCCTCCCCCACTTTGGGACAGGCCTGACTATATGTTGGGATACCCCCCCTGGCGGACCCTCTTATAAACCTGGTGGCCCACCGGGCCTGGAAGGAGTCAGACACAATAGAACTTGTACTTAAGCAACCTGACAAAATCCTCTTGCCCCCCCCTCCCCTAAATACTACTCCTTTTAATCCAAAAGTGTTTCAGTTGACGCAGTGGTGGTGGCAGCTGCCACTAAGAAACAGCTAACTGAACAAACCTCTACTGTCCACCTGCCTAACCAGGAGTCTAGAGCGATGAACAGGTTTGGCAAGAGCATTTATGCTTTGGCCACTTTTACGCTGAGAGCGCTAAACTACCCAGCACATTTTATTCACCTAGAGAGAAACCTGGTCAAGGAAATCACTCATTGGTGGAGAGCATGCTGACAGAGTAACATTAGATTTAAAAGATGCTTATTATGCATCTGGATCACACTATCAGATGTCCTAACTGAAATTACTGCTGCAGTATTCTTGACATATGGGTTGTCATGGCAGTTTTCTGGCTGGGGTACCAAATCTTTACCTTCTTGAGGTTGTATGTCCAACACATGACTTCAGTTCTTATACATTGTAGGCAGATGGACATACAAGCATGGCTCCTCATAGTGTTTTGCCACTACCCAAATTGCAGATCATGCATCCATTAGACTGTTTGCATCTTGATAGTACCTTTGCTTCGATCATTTATCCAGATAAGTTCCCCATTGGGTAACCTTCATTTTTTACTTATGCTGTTTTGTTGAAAGCTGTTAGATGCTAGGTGGGTAGGTGGGGTATATGCAAGTGTGGTAGGCAGATTCCGTACAAGAACTTGCATGCTAAGTGCCTCTTTTGCCAGTATCTGGAGCACTATCACAAATTTTGCTTAATCTGTTAATCGTTCATTCCCAAAACCCTTAGGTTGAGGCTTTCCTCCCTCAACACCTTTCTAGAGATTCAGTGTCTTAAATGGTTGGCCCTGTCCAAAATGTCTGAATCCACATCCTCGGACAACCCTCTTACATCAAAGGAAAGTTAGAGGCTCAGATTGGATCCCCAGTCAAATGTATCAGCCTCCAGCGTACCTGCTAAGGTACCAGAACCTGCAGTATGCCAAATCACCTCTCACTTACCCTCTACTGAGACTCTTGTCAGAGACTGGTATGGCTCCTGAGAACTTGCAGACTGCTGATACGTCTGATGAACAACAACTCGTCAGTTCCGAGGGACCTCACAGCTTTCTCAAATTTTTGTTGGGGAAGAGATCCCAGGCTCTTTAGTAGAAGTTAGACAGGGTTCCATACCTCCTCATGTCATCCAGGTAGAAGTTGCACCTAAAAAGGAAAACAGGAGACTAGGCATGTGGCTCTCTCTCTCAGCAGCTAGGGAAAAGGAGTGGCTAGATTTCTTACAGAAGTTGTTATGCTGTAAACCTCTGTCCTTTGGGTTTCCACAATTGCTGTCTGCTACTCAAAAACCTGTCTTAGTTTCCTTCTCTTCTGAAGAAGAACAAGACTACGATTCTGTCCATTCTGTAGACTATTCCCCTCAGCTGCATTCTCCAGGTCAAATCTCTTTGGAAGAAAAGGACTCTGTCAACAGATTCCTTTATTGAGGAAGCTTCTTTTGGGGAGGTTCATAGGTGTGTACTAGGCTAATGGCCCTGGAGCCTTTATAAGCCTAGCCCAAAGGATTCCCTGGCATCGTGTTGCCCGATGTTGGTTCCCAGCTCCCCTGTCAAGCAAGGCCACTGAAGTGATCTCCGGGGTGAATTTTCTATTTCCCATCCACTCGTCAAGATTTCTCTTGAAGAGGGCCAGTGAGGTGCTTTGCTTGATGTATATGGGAAGTCTATTCCAGAGCATGGGCAGTCTCTGGGTTAAGAACCTGTCCTTCCAGCATGTTCTGTTGATTGTGGTAATGAGGTTGAGATCTCTGGAGCATGTGGCACGGAGGGATTGGGATTTCTTTAGATGTAGCATATCTAACAGTGCTGGGTCTGACATGGCTTTGTAGGTTAAGCAGAGATCGCCTCTAAGTAGGCGATATGAGACAGAGAATAGCTGGAGTTTTTTCAGTCTGTCCTTATAGAGCATGTGTTTAAGGCCTAGGATCCCCTTAGTGAGGTATTTTTGTTGTCTTTCCAGTTGTTGCATGTGTCTAGTCAGGTACATGCCAAATGGGGCATTGTACTCTATAATAGGTCTAATGAGAGAAGAGTAGAGAGAGACAATAACCTCTTTCTTCCTAGATGCAAAACCCTTTGTAATGAGATGTGCCACATAGAAGGATTTTCTGACCACAGTGGCAGTGTGATTGTCAAAGGAGTGGTTGCTATCAACATGTGTTCCCAGATGTCTTATAACCCCTTTGGTGTTCAGTGGATTACCATCGATGTGGTAATTCATGGTTAACGTGCTTTTCCCAAAGGGAACGACGATGCATTTTTTGGCATTGAGCTTTAGGCCATGGTTCTGGCACCAGTCATCGGTTTCAGTGAGGCCTTTCTGTAGAATGTCTCCATCATTTGGAGAGCCACTAATGACTCCCAGTTTGCAATCGTCTGCGAACTTGGTCAGCCAGAGTCCCTTTGTGTTGGCCTGGACTTCAGAGAAGTAGATGCCAAACAGGAGAGGACCCAGGACAGATCCCTGTGGGACTCTACTTGTGACTGGTCGGCAGTCTGATTTGGAGTTCGTTACTTTCACAGTGTGGGTTCTATCAGTGAGTCAGTTTGCAACCAACCTTGTGACGTAGGGGTTGATGCCTAGTTTAGTGAATTTATGACTCCTTAGTGAAGAATGGTATCAAAGGCCATGGCCAGATTGAGGTAGGCTGTATGAACTACCTTGCCTTCATCCACAGCTCTGGTGATAGACTCGAAGAAGTCTACCAGGTTGAGCAGGCATGATCTACCCTTCACAAATCCAAACTACGTGGGGTCCAGAGTTTGGATATTCCCTATGTCCCTATTTATAAGGTCCATGATGATGCGCTCCACAGCCTTACATAACAGACTCGTCAGGCTGATGGGGTGGTAGTTCCCAGGATCCGTATTCGCCCCCCCTTTGTGGAGTGGGATGACTGTAGCAGTGCTCCATTCGGTGGGGACAAAGCCTGAAGTGAGGCTGTGATTGAACGAGACACACAGGTTTGGTGCCAGTTCGCTTTGTAATTCATGTAGAACACAGCCAGGAATATTGTCAAGTCCCATGGAGGCTGTATTCTTGGCCTTAGACAGTGCGGTTTTAACCTGTGCAGCAATAATATTGGGTACTTGGCATGTCTCTGGTATTGTGATTGGCCCTTTAGTGGGCGGGGGGGGGGGGGGTAAGGTTAGCACTGAATCTGTCGACCATTATATTGGCAATGTCAGTTGGCTCAGTATAGGAGTTACCATTGTGTAGTAGCTCAGAGCAGATCTGAGTATTGCCATGTAGATTTGTGACATAACAATAGAAGGCCTTGTGGTTGTCTTTAGTATCTGCTGCAGTTTTGTTTTCGTAGCTAGCTTTAAAGGACTTGATGAGGGATCTCAGCTTTTTGTTGAGGCTAACAAAGGAGTTTTTCCAGTCTTGGGACTTCATCTTTTTCTGCAACAGTTTCTTCCTTCTGTTGTAGAGTTTGTTTATGGCAGAGGACCACCAGATTGGCTTCCTTTTTTTGGAGGAGAGCGTCTTGGTTCTGTTGGGTATGGCCCATTCCATGCATTTGTGTACGTATTCGTGCAGTGCATTGGTGTATGATTTAGCAGTCCTGCATCTATTCTGCATTTGCATGGGTGTTGTGAAGTTAGCCACCTCTGTTTTTAGAAGCCCAAAGCTAGCTTTGAAGAAAATTTTCACGGTGGTTACCTTTGTGTGGGGTGTGCGTGGGATGTGGATATCCATGGTGACTAGCTTGTGGTTAGATCTGACCAGGGAGGAGTTGACTATTGGTGTAGAGTAACAGTCACCCATGTTAGTAATAACCAGGTCAAGGATGTTGCTACCCCTAGTGGGGGTAAGAATGAACTGGTCCAGGGCATTGGAATTAATGACTTCCAGAAAACATTGAGCAAGTATGTTGGTACTTGAGTAGTTTTCCCAGTTACTGGCGGGGTAGTTAAGGTCACCCAGTATGAGAGTGTTGGGTTGGACCTTAATGTTTTCCAGGGTGGTTACGAATGTGGAGTGGGAGTCTTGGGACATGGTGGAGGATCTATAGCAGGCAACAACCTGGATTGCAGTCTTACCCAGTGTTAGTTGTACCTGGAGTATCTATGATGCATTATGTTGGGCTACTAGCCTGGAGGTGTGCATATCCTTTATGAATATGGAGACACCACTGCCTTTAGGGCTTCAGTACAAGTTTTGGGGATAAAAGCTGTGATATGAATTATAGCCTTGTAGTGCAGGGGTGCTTTCTGGTGCTTTGAACCAGGTCTCTGTTACTGCACAAATGTCGATGTTCTCCATTTTAAGGAGTGCTTTGAGTGAGTGCATCTTGACATTTAGACTTTTAGCACTGAGTAAAATAACCCTCACATTACATTTCCTTTTAGTTGTTATGGTGGTAATTTGGTCTTCAGGACATTCCCTAAAAAAGGCACTATATGGGTGGCAAGAACTTTGGCCAGTATCCAGAATCACAGGGGTGACAGATTCAGGCCATCTCTGGCAAAGCATCGAGGTCTGTCGATCATGTCATCCAAGGCAGACAGATACTGGATCCCCTTAGAGTGACTATACAGAACATTATGAAACACTTTGAATGGCAATCCACTCAGACCTCTGATGTTCAAAAGAGGTATTACACCTTCTTGGAAATGGGTACCTTTTCCCCTTCAACAGTCCCTCCTGATGTTCTTCATGTTTCACTGTTGCAGTCATCACATTTGGGTTATCCCTGCCAGGGTAGCCCTCGGCTGGCCCGAATACCAGAGGCTTAGTATTTCTTCGTCGGATGCTGTCGCTTGAGAACTGACGTCAGGTCGTCCGTAGTATAAAGTAAGGCAGTCAACGCCATTGCATCAGTCTTTCTTGCCATGGAGACCGAAGCAGAAGCAGTTCACATGAGTGCCGGTCGACCACTACCCGAGTTTTCGTCTACCCAATTGAAGTTGAAGTCTTCTAAAGCTAAGTACCCCGTTGGGGATCCTTTTTTCTTGCACTAACCGATGTCAGAAAAAAGTTAATTGTCTCGCCTGTGGAAAGCAAATACCACAACAAGACTTCCACTCTTACTGTGTCACTTGTTTAGGCCTAGACCACACCATCCCCCATTGTCGCTTCTGTGCTTTGTTCAATGCCAGAACTAGCCATCGTCGGGCCCATATTGTAGCCAGATATTTTTGCTTACAGTCCTTGAAATCCGATATGGCTTCGGTAAGCCATCCAGTAGCAGATCTTCCAAAAAAACGTAAAGACAGAGACCACACAGGTCCAAAGCTGCCGATGATGCTTCCATTAAGCTAGTTGTCAGTTCTCCGGTACTCAGTGAGGTGCTTTCGCAGGCCCTGATGCCCACTTCTGTTGATTCACAGGCCGCTACTGAGGCCATTTCCGAGTCTGGTATGCCGCAAAACTCTTCTTTGACTAAGGATCCTGCGGTCGTCTCTACCTTGGATGGGTCTGGAGCCGCTGAGCAGCCACCGGCTTCCGAGGAAGTCCTTCGCACTACAGAATCTCGACACAAACCAATATCTTCTTTCGTGACTGCTGTTCTTTCAAAACTGGACGTGTTTCTTACGCCCAGGGTATGAATCACTCCCAAGAAGCAGACAACCCACTCTCAGATGCCTGCTACCTTGCCTCAGTCTCAAATGCTTAAAATGGCGGAAGACCTTATCATGCTGATCAGGGGAAGCCAAGCTACCCCCTCCCAAAGGAAAAGAGATCTATCCCCTGTAGTTTTGTCTGAACAAGAGTCAGATGAATCTGATACGTCTGAATATGAAGACATGCAACCCCTCTCCACTTATGAGGATTCTGATGCAGAGGATTCCATTTCTTCAGCCTCTTGAGGCTTTCCAGGACACCTTTCAGTCCACATCTTTTGCAGATTATTCTAACCCACCAGCTCCTGAGAGACCAGGCCTGATGACCTAAAATATGTATATAAGAACACAGTGGCAGACCCCCCTGCAGTATCTCTCTCTGTCTTCAAATAAGTCCTCTAAGCTTCTGCCCAGTGCTAATGCCCTACCCTTGGACAAAGATAGAATGGTGATGAATAGATGAGGAAAAAAGGTTTACACCTTTGTTACCCTTGCTTGTAGGGCAGTTAATCTGGACTCATATAGCAAAGTATTTGATTTCAACTCATTAAACGTTATCTTGTATCCTATTATAGCAGAATCCAAGCATCAAATGCAGAGTTTACTTTCACAGGCTACTCAGATTGCCAGACACAGCATTAAGTGCAGTTACAATGCTGTGGATTCTTGTTCTAGGGCAGCTGTTTCTGTTATCCACAGGTATGCATGGCTTTGCAGTCAACCTACAACTGAGGATTTCAAATCTAAAATTCTAGATTCACCTTTTGACAAACACTTGCTGTTTGGCCTTCAGTTGGCTGGTCTCTTCAAAACTCTCCAAGCCTAAGGTAAGACTATGAAAGATTGCAGACAGATCCTACTTTCTTCTGTTCCTAGGTATTCTAGGAACTACCTAGCTAAATTTACCTCCTGCATTAGAAGGGGTCCCAGGACAGTCACGAAACAAAGGAAAACCCCTGGAAAAAGATACTGTAAAAAAAAAAACAAAGGGAACCTCCAGCTTGGATTCCACCCTTTAGAGATGAATAACTGTGACTCCCTCTGCAGCACCTCTGTCCCTGTCCTTCGCCCCATTACCCCATTTTCTCAAAGGCTGTCATTCTCCTTGGCCTGGTGGAAGGCTATTACCAAAGACAAGTGGGTGCTCTCCATAATCAGGTACTGCAGTGCCATCTTCTCAGAAACCATTCCTCCTCTGAAGGGTATGCCACTACCTTCTCAAAACTAGATATCCCTTCTGACCTCCTTTATTCAGTACTTCTTGAATCAGGGTACCATTAAGCAAGCCTCAAAGGAATTTATTAGAAAAGGGTTTTATTTCAGGATTTTTCTTATCCCAAGAAAAGAAGGGCAATGGAGACCCATCTTAGATCTGTCTGCCCTGAACATTTACCTGAAGGTACCATTTTTCAGAATGTTCTCTTCAGACTCTCCTACCTTTCTGCCTTTCACAGACTTTCTTAGTGTCATCAGATCTGAAGAATGCCTACCTACACATTCCATCTGTCCTCCTTGCAGGAGATTCCCCAGGTCTTTTCTCTGGCTTCTCACATTTTCAATTTACAGTTGCCCCTGTTGGTTTTTCCACAGCCCTATGAGTGTTCACAAAGTGCCTAGCTCCTGTAGTAGGTTTCTTTCTCTCTCAGGGAATTCAATTTTTTTCCTGTCCAGTTGGCCTTCTGATCCTGGCCTTTTCCCAGAAATTCTTCAGGATCTTCAGTTCACCCTCCATCTTCTATCAGGTCTGGGTTTCACTATAAGCTACAAAAAAGAAAAAAATCACACATGGTTCCTTCACAGGACCTGGTGTTTCTGGGATGCAGACTGGACACACACAAAATGCATGCCTTCCTTCCCCAGGGGAAAGTTTCAGTCTCTCCATTTACTTCCAGGACCTCTATTCCACAACTCATTGCTCTGCAAGGGAAATGCTAATGTCCTTGGGATTCATGGCAGCCACCACCCCTATGTTCTAACTGTCCAGACTCTATATGAGGAAAATCCAGCGGTACCTGAAATCTGTATGGTCTCAGCACTGCCACCCCTTGGACACCCTCACTCTTGTTAGTCAGACAGAAATTGGAACAGGTCAGTTAAGGAGTCACACACAAGTTAGAAGAGATCAGTTAAGGTTAATAATCTGTGAACTGAGGGGGTGGAGCTAAGAACTAAACCTTCCATTTAAGGGGTAAGACTCTGCTACAGTTTTGCTGTGAGGGAAAGGTTAGTTTGTTTATTTGTTGTATTCTGTATTACTTTATTGCCTTTTTCTATTTTGTATACTGTGATTTGTTTTTTTACACTGTGTTTTACTTGTATTCTGCTTTTAATTGCATATTAAAACTTGAAAAGAGACCACAGCTCTGTCCCTTGTTTGTCAGACAGATATTTTTCCCACCCTTCCACCCGGTTAGTGTTGTGTTTTTAAACACCACTGTCTTTCTAGTTGCCTGCCCGTTATGTTAATTTGACCATGTATCTCATTTCTTCTCTGCTTTTACTGGCTGGTGTGAGTAAGTGCAAAATTATCATTTTGTGAAATCACTCCCATTCAACTGTTTAAATTTATTGGCCATCCTACTGTATTCCATAGTAGCAGAATACAAAAGTGACCACCCTCTTTCAATCTGTCTTGCTGTTTAACTTTTTAGACAGGTAAAACTTAAGTTACCTACTTTCACATCTAACTCCTCTAATGCACACTTCAGTGTTTAGGATAAACCATTTTTTTCATCTTACCTTAATTATTACTTGTGCCTTAAAGTCTGCTCTTCAAATTTTCCCTTAGGTCTTGCTAGCTTTCATCTCTGAGCACTCATATCAGACCTCTAAACCCAGCAGTTGCTCAGAACCTCTTGCAGCTGTTATTGTAAGCATACCAACTGCTACTAGCACTAAAAGCCATCTATAAAGGAAACAAAACCAGCTTCAGTACTTAAAAGGAAGCAAAACAGCTCCAATACTTAAATAACTATGCACCTATCCAGGCAAGTCTAAAGGTCAGTTTCCTATGCTTTCTCCTATTAACCTGGTGAACCTGGGCATCATGAGACAATGTAGCAATTGCCTCATGTACACAGACAACCCTCTCCTCCTACCTCCAAACACATCAACTTGTGAGAGATGCACATACATAGCCAAACTAGAGGCCCCACTCTCTCAAACAAAGACTGGGCTAGCTAGTCGAGAGGAGAAGGTTAACACACAAGTCGCACCACATAGAACACATAGCTCTCGGATCACACACCACTGGACCTCTCACATAGTAACACAAAACACACACCCACTTTCGCGGAGGCTCTCAATAAAAATCTGCCCAAACAACAAAGACCTCTGAGTCAGAAACACAAGCAACCATCTCAACCAAATACAATCCCCAATACACATAGCCCATACAGTGTGCCACTCAGCCTAATCCCCTACGGCAAAACATTTTACCTAATACACTAGTCATAGGTAACTCAAACGTAAGGCACACTGACATCCCACTCACTAGGTTGAATAAGGAGAGAGTTACGGTCAGCTGCTTGTCAGGTGCCAGAATTCACCACATAACACATGCACTTGGGTCTCTCCACAACAAGTACAAATATGACTCTGTCATTGTCCTTGTTGGTGTGAACGACCTAAGACGTACCTCCCTGGACTAAATGAAAAGAGACATGGAGGAGCTCTCGGATCTTGTAGCCCAGGCAGGTATGACCCTAGCCCTGAGTACCATCCTACCATCGCCTAGAATGATACCACAGTACAAGGAGAAAATGATTGACTTCAACAATTGGCTAAGTTTCTGGTGTCATTCAAAGGGGATCCAGTATCTATCTGCCTGGGATGACATGATAGGCAGACCTCGATGCCTTGCCAGAGATGGCCTGCATCTGTCATCACTGGGATTCCAGATAATGGCAAAGGCTCTTGTCACCCCTATAGTTCCTTTTTTAGGCAATGCCCTGAAGACAAATTTACCACCATAACAACTGCAAGCAAACGCAACCTGAGGGTTATGCTTCTCAATGCTAGAAGCCTAAATCTCAAAATGCACTCACTCGAGTCACTCCTAAAAATGGAGAATATCAACCTCTGTGCAGTAACAAGAGATCTGGTTCAAGGCTCTGGAGAGCACCCCAGCACTACCAGGCTACATTGCATATCACACCTTTCGGCCCCTAAATCTGGACCTAAGCTCTAAAGGAGGTGTAGACCAATGCCTCAAAGGCAGGGGTGTATCTATCTTAATAAAGGATACACACACCTCCAGACTAGTTGCCCAGCATAATGCATCAGAGATACTACAGGTACAACTAACACTGGATACAACTGCAGTCCAGGTTATAGCCTGCTGTAGATCCCCCACAATGTCCCAAGACTCCCACTCCACATTCCTGAACACTCTGTAAAGGATTAAGGTTCAACCTAATAATGTTATACTGGGAGTCTTTACCCCTCCATTAGCTGGGAAAATTACTCCTGTTCCAACTCATTCGCCCAACGTTTTCTGGAATTCATTAATTCCAATGCCCTGGACCAACACATTCTCACCCCTACCAGAGGTAGAAACATTCTTGACCTGGTCATTGCAAACATGGGGACCGATGCTCTATACCAGTAATCAACTCCTCCCTGGTTAGATCTGACCACATGTTAATCACAGTCGATATCCAAATCCCACCCACCCCCCCCAAAGGAGACCACAGTGAAGAACTCCAAAGCCAGTTTTGAGCTTCTAAAGACAGAAGTGTCAAACTTCACGTCATCCATGCAAGTGGGGAATGGGTGTTTGGCTGCTGAATCATACACCAAGGCACTGTATGAGCATTTACACAAGTGCATGGATCAGGCCATACCAAACAGAACCAAGATCCAGTCCTCCAAAAAAAGGAAGCCAATCTGGTGGTCCCCTGCCATTAACAAACTGTACAACAGAAGGATAAAACTGTTGCAGAAAAGGGTAAAGTCCCAAGACTGGAAAAACTTCCCTTGTAAGTCTCAGCAAAAAACTGAGATCCCTCATCAAATCCTCCAAAGCTAGGTATGAAAACAAAATTGCTACAGATGCTAAAGATAACCTCAAGGCATTCATTAGCTATGTCAAGAATCTGCATAACAATATGCAGATGTGCTCTGAGCTATTGCACAATGCCACCACTTATACTGAACCAACAGATATTGCCAGTGTCTTGGCCGACATGATTAGTGCAAACTTTACCCCCCCTTCACCCCCTAAAGGGCCCATCCCAATGCCCGAGGAATGCCAAATCCCTAATATCACGGCTGCAATGATAGAAGGTACACTATCCCAAGCCAAAAATACAGCTTCCATGGGACCTGATAATATACCTGGCTGTGTTCTACATGAATTACATAGGGAACTGGCACCACACTGAGTGCCTTGTTCAACCACAGCCTCACTTCAAGCTTTGTTCCCACCGAATGGTGCAACGCTGCAGTCATTCCACTCCAAAAAGGGGGAGTGACTACTGACCTTGGAAACTACTGCCCCATCAGCCTGACGAGCCTGATTTGTAAGGCCATGGAGTGCATCATTATGGACCTCATAAATAGGGATATAGGGAACCTTCAAACCCTGGGCCCCTCGCAGTTTGGCTTTGTGAAGGGCAAATCATGTCTGCTCAACCTGATAGACTTCTTTGAATCCGTCACCAGAGAGGTCGATGAAGGCAAGGTAGTCCTTGCAGCCTACCTCGATCTAGCCAAGGCCTTCGACACCATCCCCCATTCAGGTATCATTGACAGACTCACTAATCTAGGTATAAACCCCTACGTCATAAGATGGGTTACCAAATGGTTCACGGACAGAACCCACACGGTGAAAGTAGCAGACACCAAATCCAACTACCAGACAGTTAAAAGTGGAGTCCCACAGGGATCTGTCCTGGGTCCTCTCCTGTTTGGTATCTACTTTTCTGAAGTTCAGGCCAACACCAAGGGACTCTGGTTAACCAAATTCGTGGATGACTGCAAACTGGGCGCTATTATTGACTCTCAAGCTGATATAGACATCCTACAAAAAGGCCTCTCAGACACCAGTGACTGGTGCCAGAACCATGGTCTTAAGCTCAATGCTAAAAAGTGCATCGTCATCCCCTTCAGGAAAAAACACTGTGCCCATGAACTACCATATCGACAGTAGCCCACTCAACTCCCAAAGTGTGATAAGAGATCTAGGGACACAGGTAGATAGCAACCTTTCCTTTGACAACCATGTTGCCACTGTAGTTAGAAAGTCCTTCTATGTGGCACACCTCATTACAAAAGGTTTCTCATCCATGAAGAAAGAAGTGATAATCCCTCTGTACTCATCCCTCATTAGACCCATTATTGAGTACAGTGCCCCATTTGGCATGTACCTCACTAGACACCTACAACAACTGGAGAGGCCACAAAAATTCCTCACAAAGAGGATCTTAGGACTCAAAAAACTCCAGCTTTACTCTGTCTCATATCGCCTACTTAGAGATGATCTCTGCTTGGCATACAAAGCCATGTCTGACCCAGTGTTGCTAGACATACTTCATCTGAAAAAGTCTCAATCCCTCCGCACCACACACTCCAAAGACCTCAACCTCATCCCCACAATAAACAGAACCTGCTGGAGGGAAAGGTTCCTGACCCAGAGACTTCCCATACCAGACTCCCTATTCGTGTCAAGCAGAGAACTTCACTAGCCGTCTTCAAGAAAAATCTTGACGAGTGGATGGGTAACAGGAAGTTCACCCTGGGGATCACTTCAACAGCCTTGCTCAATAGGGGCACAGGAAACTAACATCTGGCAACAGGACAACAGGGAATATTCTTGGGCTAGGCTTGTGTTCGCTCTAGGACCATTAGCCTAGTACTCACCTATGAACCCTGATTCCCCTCCTCCTTTGTCTTGAGAAAGAGCTAACTTGGTGGAATGAAACGGATAATCCTCAAGCCAAGATCATCTTTCACACCTTTTCCTTTTCATCAGGTTCACATGGACATTGCGGTTGAGATGTTGGGGACTGTAGACAGGATCACACCGAGTGCATGGGGAAATGGCATCCCCAGTTCCTGAAGGGACTCATCAACCTGAAAGAAATGAATGCTTTTTTTGCGAGCACTTCAGATTTTTGCCCACCTTTGGAAATTAGGACCACCTAACTGTACACAGATAACACCACAGTCATATGATACATAAACAAACAAGGAGTCACCAGGTCTTTCCAACTATACAGTTTTGACACAGGAGGCATGGAATTTTTGCAGCACAAATGATCATCTTGCTCACAGCGACACACATCCCTTCTCAGGACAGTGTGCTATAGCAGATGGCTTCATTTGCTTCCTCCAGGAATTTGAAAAGACAGGTCTTCCACAGCATCACACTTGGCACTTCTTAGATAACCTGTTTGCTTCACCAAGCAACCATTAGCTCCCCCATTTCTGCACCAGGGACCACTGTCTCACAGCCTGGAGGACAGATGCCGTCTGTTTTCAGTGGACAAGGAAGTTCCTCTGTGCCTTATTTCCTTTGCCTTTTCATCAATAATTCTTCTCAGTGCACAAAAGGAAACACCCAAAGTCCTCTTACTGGCTTCATTTTGGCTGAGGCAGCATTAGTTCATCCTGCTATTTCACCTGGCAAAGGGAATTGCAGGAGAATTCCTCTACTGCTGGACCTGATAACTCAACAAAAAGAATTGCTGCTCAACCCAAAACTTCCATTTCTCAGCCTGACCTTGTGGATGATAGGATTTTAATCCCTCAGAGACATCTTTACCCTGAAGATGTTGTACAAGTCCCACAAATGGCTAGGAGACTTTTACAGTGCAAAGTGGAAAAGTTTTTTTTTTCCTCCTTGTGCTGCAAAAATAGTCAGGATCCAGTCTTAGCACATCTCTGTGGTACTGCAGTACCTCTGCGAACTTCTTTGATCTTTCTCAGCCTACTCTTCCATAAAAGCTCATTTAGCTGCTATCGGTGCCTGCCTTCCTCAGCCCTCCAGTCAGGGCTAGACCAGCTGTCAAGCTTTTCCTCAGGGAATACTGCATCTTAACCGCCCCCAAGGAAACCCATCTGTCTCCCTTGAGATCTTAATTTTGGGTTAAAAAGCTTGCTCTACCTCCTTTTGAGCCACCCTCTTATGGTTCTCTAAAATCGTCCTCTCTGACCTAACCTCTGCCAGGAAGGCTTCTGAGCTACAAGATGTCATGGCCATCCCTCTTTTCTTATTTTTTTACAAATACAGGGTGATTGTCGTGGCTAACCCATACTTCATACTTAAGGTAGTGAATGAGCTCTCTCTCAGTCAGGCTGTTCATCTTCCCACCTTCTTTCTCAATCCCCAAAACAGGGGCTAATGGATCTTATATTCTTTAGACATTTACAGCCATCTCAGATTTTATCTGGCAATACTAAATCCTTCAGAAAGACTGACAGGCTGTTTGTGTCTTTTATGATGTCCTGACTGATTCACTGTTGCAGTGTTCGTAACAGATGAGGTTGTAGCTCACTGATGTCTGTCCAGAGTACCAGATCTTTACCTTACTAGAACATGCGTCCAGAAGATGACTTCTTATCTTCCTGCTACTCACATTATGGTAACACCTTGCCTTCCTGCCTTAAAGTACATAAGTACATTCCAATAGGGCAGTTGCATCTTCGGGGGCTTTGTACAAAGGAACAGACTCCAGGTCTATCTTGGATGTAACCACTTGCTCCTCTATACACACCTTTACCAAACGCTACAAAATTGGTGTTTTGTCCAGGTCCAGGGCAAACTTTGTTGGATCATTCTTGACTGGACTGCTGGGCAGCTCTTCTACTCGATAGCCAGCCAACCTTCCTTCCTTCCTTCACCTCTGGGGATCACCCATATGTTAGGGATACTGCAGCAGTGATTTCAGCCAGGACTTATTACAGTTGTGTAAGAACTTGGCATAACAGTAGATGTCCTACTGATCACGGTTACATTATTCCATCCCACCATCCATCCCTCTTCTTTATCCATCTTCAGTTGTCTCTCCTCTTTTGCTCTAGCCTTTGCTCCCTTACTTTGGTACGGGGGAGCTTTCCTACCAATTTGAGCTACACCACTCCTAGCTGACCAGTCTTTTGTGTCAGCAGTCTTCAGTCTTTTGGCTTAGAAATAGTCAGAAGAACCACACTCGTACATCCGTCTTTATACCGCAATGCATACTAGCTGAAGTCATGCATCAGACATATTACCTAGGGTAGTTAAAAACCCCGGCCGGACGTCGGCAGTGATAACCATCCATATGTCAAGAATACTGCAGCAGTGATCAATAGGACATGTAATGTCATGGTAAGTATTTTTTGAAAGGGGTTTTGCATAAAAGGCCTCCTTGAAAAGCAGTGGCCCCCTCCTTGGGATCTTAATTTTGTGTTAGAGAAGCTAACAATTGCTTCACTTGAACCAGCTAACCTGGTTGACTTGAGTTTCTTAACATAGGTAACAATTTTACTGAATGCTCAGACTTCTGCAAGAAGAGTATCTGAATTGCAAGCAGTTATGTTGAGTCAATCCTGACTCATTTTTCACAGGAACGTGTTTGTTTTGAGAACTAATTCTCCTTTTATAGATAAAGTAGTGTCTGGGTCTAGTTTGTCATTCTATGCATCTCCATGTTTTCTTTCCTGAACCAAAAAGTGGGAGAGAGAGGATACTCCATAACTTGGATGGCCACAGATTACTCGGATACCATCTTGACAGAACTAAATCTTTCAGATCTTCAGATCGCTTATTTTGATTTTTGTGTATTTAAGAGTAAGGGACAATGTTAAGTTGTCAATCTCACCTTCATTCTTGCTGGATGGGTTCGGAGCCGATCCTCGGCTCCAACTCGGCCACTTACTAAAGCTCGAGAGCTTATTTTACCGGCTCGAGGCAACCCTATATCCCATGATGCTAGACGATAACTCCCCAGATCTCGTTTGCTGCTTTCGCTTGCGAGGTGCGTATTTTTACCGGCTCCTGGTAAGTCTTTAAATATATAGTGCTCAGTCACCCTTTTTGGTTAATTTTTCACTCAGTTGTTTTTCAGTAGTTAGCGACTACCTGTAATTCTATTCCTGTTTATACCTTCCCTTTTTATCCCTTATATCCCCTCCCCTCCACTCTTAGGTTAGGCCTTAAGCCTGCCCCTTTCCTAATTTTTCTTAGGGATCCTGTGGAGTGTTTGGGTGTGTCAGTATCCTAATTAATATTTTTATTGTTTTTTTATAGTTTTTTGAGTATTGTGTGTGTGTTTTCTCTTTCCTTTTGTGATCCCTCGACACTGTTATGTCGAAGGAGCCAAAGGAAACTAAGGTCTCAGGCTTTAAGAAGTGTGACTCGTGCTGTCAGAAAATGTCTCTGACAGACGGTCACACTTCTTGTGTTTACTGCCTGGGACCCCTGCACCTGCAGGACTCTTGTTCTGTGTGTCATGCGTTCAGTCCAAGAGTCCTGCAGGAGCGCAGGAACAAACTTATACTGAGGTGCTTGTTAAAGCCCGAGGGCTCCCTGACTAAGTCTGCGTCGGGGAGGCCTTTGAAACCAGCAAAACCGTCGGCTCCAAGTACTAAGCCTTCGGCTGCTGGCTCTTCGTCTGTGCCTAGATCAGCTCTGGCTGGAGCCCATCCCTCCGAGTCACAGGTTCTGGTCTCGGCACCACTTGGTGCCGATACCTCTGAGTCCATGCATTCACTGTCGGCTCCGGCTGGAGCCGACGTGTCCTCGGCTCCTTTGGCTCCATCCATTTCTAAGAAGAGGTCAAGATCCCCTTCATTGGAGTCCATCCATTCGGCTCCGAGAAGATCTCCCCTGCTCTCGGAGCGGAGCCATCGGAGCCGATCTTCTCAGTCATCCAGGCTCTCAGATCACGACCTTGAGAGAGTGGTAAGTAGACTGTTAAAGTCTCAGGCATTGGCCCAGATGATCTGTAGCCCGTCTCATCAGACGGTAGCTATTACGACTCCACCTATTTTTCCTCCTTCGACTCTCCCTCAGAGTTCGGGGCCGTGACTGTTTTGGCGTCGGAGCCGATACCTCCCCCTTCGGCTCCTTCGTCTTCCGCTCCGATCTCCTCCTTGATGCGTTCATTGGACGGATCCGGGCGCCTGGTCTCTCTCGTCGGCTCCAAGGGGGCGAGTGGCATCGGACCATTGTCTGACCCTGATGTTCATCGTGTTTCACTGTTGCAGTCATGACTGTAGGGTTCTCCCCTGCCGGCAGGCAGTCCTTGGTCGGCCAGAATCCCAAAGTCTGGGTCCGGCGTCGGCTGTTCTACCATGCTCCCTGACGTCAGAGCGCCAGGAGTACAAAGCTGACAGCCGACGCCATGTTCTCCAGTCTTTCTTGCCGTGCGGTGATAGCAGTTCACAAGTGCCGGTCGGCTGACTCCTGACAATCTTTTCTGAAAAACTTCAGTCCGAAGACTTTCTCCTACTCAAAGCTAAGTACCCCGTTGGGGAAACGCACAAGCGGAGCCAGCTTCAGGTTCGGCCATCGTCAGTGAGGTGCTTTTGCAGCCCCTGTCGTTGGCCATTTCGGAACCGATGGCCGAAACGGACTCCCACGAGGAGCCAACTAGGCCTTTGAATATTTCTATTGCAGGACCTTCGGACAATGCTCCTTTGGATGGGTCCGGAGCCGCTGTGCAGGTACCAGCTTCCGAAGGGGTTTTCAGGCCTACTCAGCTTCTAATAAAGGCAAAGGCAAAGACTCCTTCCAAATCAAAGACTGCAACACAGGCCTCTTCTGAACCGGCTCCCAAGTCACAGAAACAGTTACTTAAGATGGCGGAGGATTTACTTACTATGATTAGGGGTTCTCATCCCCCTCCAGATAAAAGGCCAAGGCAGGAAGTTTATTATGATTCCTCTGATCAGGCTTCTGTTTCTTCAGTTTCTTCTTCTGACCAGGAATATTCTTTCCCTCTTTATGAGGATTCTGATGCTGAGGAATCCATTCCTTCAGCTTTTTCCCCTGAGGATTTCTCTTTTGGGGAAACTTTGCATGAAATGAGGGAACATTTTCACTGGGAAGGACAGCAGTATTCGGAATCTAAGAAAAGACTAAGGGATTTTCTTCTTCCCCAACATAGACCCCTGGCTATTCCTCCTATTTTGGATATTGTGGATGATGCTTTTTCAGAGGCTAACTTAACCCCTGACTCTCTTCTTCCTGCTCCTGTTAAGCCTGATAGATATTACAGGGTTCCTGATTCCCACCAGTTTTTGTACAAGAACCCTACTGCTGACCCTGAAACCATTTCTCATGGTCCTAAGGGAGTTAAGGCCGCTTCTGCTAAAAACCCCATTCCCACTGAGAAGGATTCTAGATCTTTAATCTGGGATGGGGCAAAAAAGTGTACACTTCTGCTACTTTATCTATTAGGGCTTTAAACTGTCAGTTTCATATGCTGAAATACCAGCAATTTCTCTTGTCTGTTTTAAAACAAAAGCTTACTTCCATTTCTGCCTGTGCAGATGATAAGGAATTACATGACTTAATGCATGCCACTGAACAAGTTGGGAAGCATGGTTCACACTGTGGATTTGATGCCTTGGAGGCTTCTTGTAGGGCTGCTGCCTCTGGCACAGTAATTAGAAGGCATGCACGGTTGAAGGAACAAAATTTGCCAGAACAAGTAAAAGCTACATTATTGGATGCTCCTGTTCAGCATAATGTTTTGTTTGGATCAAAAGCTGAAGAGGTGATTAAAAAGATGGAGGACAAGGCGAAATCCATGCAAACAGTTAAAGATTTCTTACAAGTACAGCCACCCAGATTTAGCAGGAATTGGCCTTCAAAAAATTGGTCCTTTCCCAATTCAGACAGGCCTCAGAGGGGTAGATACAGACGCTCCCGAGGAAGGCCTCAAACACAAGCCTCTTATAGACCAAGACAGTGGACTGCTTCCACCCCTAGGGGAGGAGAGGACAGGTCGCAAACTCATAGGAAACAGACTCAATGACTCCCTCTGTTGGGCTGCAGGAACTTCTTGCCTGGAAGCCCCTCTCGGAGGAAAACTTTCTCTTTTTCATCGAAATTGGACTCATATAACCCAAGACAAGTGGGTTCTGGATGTGGTTTCAAGAGGTTACAAATTCCATTTTCATACCCTACCAAGGCCAGGCGGATGGCCAGACCTTCCAAAACATCAATGGACAGAGGCCTTAAACCAGGTGGAAGCTCTTTTGGCTATGAAAGCCATAGAACTAGTTCCACTTTCAGAGATGGGACAAGGTTTTTACTCAAGGCTCTTTCTAGTCCCCAGGAAGCAAAATTCATGGAGACCCATTCTGGATCTGTCAGTCTTGAACACCTTTCTAGAGATTCCAAAATTCAAGATGCTTACTCTACAGCAGCTACTTCCAATGCTGTCCAAAAATGCATGGATGGTAACTTTGGATTTAAAGGAGGCATATTTACACATTCCCATCAGGCAGGAACGCAGAAAATACCTCAGGTTCAAGGCCGGATCGAGGCACTTTCAATTCTCTGCGCTGCCCTTTGGATTGCCTACTGCGCCCAGGGTCTTCACCAAATGCCTGGCTCCAGTAGTAGCTTACTGCAAACTCAAGGGAATTCAAATTTACCCTTATCTGGACGACTGTCTTATTCAGGCAGACAGTAAGGAGGTCTTACTCCAGCATCTACGGTTTGTTCAGGATCTCCTCAAGTTCCTGGGATTCACTGTAAACATAAAAAAGTCAGATTTGACACCCTCACAACAGATAATTTTTTCTGGGCGCTTCTTTAAACACAACAACCCAGATGGCATTTCTGACATACAAAAAACAGTTTCAGCTGGCTTCAACTTTCAAAACCTTGGCAACTTTAACTCAGCTGTCTGCAAGGAGATTCCTGCAGGCTTTGGGTTACATGGCCTCCTGCATCCTTCTCGTACCATATGCAAGACTACACATGAGGAAAATACAGTGGTACCTAAAAAGTGTATGGTCTCAGCATTGCCACAGTTTAGACATACTGATCTCCGTCCTGCCTTGTCTTCAAAAGGAATTCCTTTGGTGGTCCAAGGCATGTACTCTAAACAAAGGGAAACCCTTCTGTCTGCCTCCTGCCACTCAGATTCTAACCACGGACGCCTCGGATTATGCATGGGGAGCTCATTTTCAGGGCAACTGTCTGCAGGGCCTTTGGACAACGGATCAGAAGCACCTGCATATCAATTTAAAGGAAATGTTAGCCGTTCAGAAAGCTCTAATGGCCTTCAGGAATCTTCTACAACCAGGACAACTACTGATATGGACAGACAACACCACAGTTATGTGGTACATAAACAAGCAAGGGGGATCTCATTCCTACCCCCTTTGCAGACTAGCCATGGATTTATGGAACACAGCTCTAGCTTGCAATCTGGATCTTCAAGCTCAGTTTCTACCAGGGAAGCAAAACTTCTTGGCAGACAGTTTGAGCAGAAACCTTTCGGATCCACACAAGTGGATGCTGGACACCGAAATATTCAGGATGATAACAGCAGTCTGGGGATGTCCTCACATAGAACTCTTTGCATCCCATCTCAATCATCAACTACAGAATTTTTGCACCAGGACTTTCCACGAACTAGCTTGGAAAGTGGATCATTCAGTTGGAGAAACCTCTCGGGATATGCCTTTCCGCCTCTTCCTCTTCTTCCACGGGTTTTATTAAAGATCAAGCAGGACAAGCCCAAGATGATAATCTTGCTGGCCCCAAATTGGCCTTGACAGTTTTGGTACCCTACTCTGAAAAACCTATGTCTGGAGCCCCCTTGGGTCTTACCACAGACTCCGAACCTTCTGTCCCAACATCAGGGACAGGTTCTACACTCCCATGTCAGAACTCTCAGCCTGGTGGCCTGGTTAATCCAGGGTCTTTGATTCCTTCTCTCCTACCCAAGCAGGTTATGGATGTCAATTTAGAAGCCAGACGTCCTAGCACTAGAAAATCTTATGCAGGAAAATGGAAAAGATTTTGTTCCTGGATGCAGGCTCAGGATTCTGATCCTCTTCTTCCTAACATTCCTTTGATTTTACTTTACCGGACAGATCTCTTACATAAGGGTCTCTCTTTCTCTTCCATTAAGATACATGCCTGTGCTATTTCCGCTCATTATAATACAGACCCTTCACTCTTTTCCCACCAGCTCATGAGACAGTTTCTCAGAGGAGCTAAGAACTTAAGACCTCCTAGATCTCCTCCCATTCCTGCTTGGGATCTCAACTATGTTTTGGAAAAGCTCACCTTACTTCCTTTTGAGCCTGCTGCCTCTTCTGACATCAAGTTTTTATCTTGGAAAACAGCCATCCTGTTAGCCCTGACCTCTGCCAGGAGAGTTTCAGAGTTGCAAGCTCTTATGGCTGTGGAACCTTATATTATTTTTCATCAAGACAGAGTGTCTTTGAGGACTAATCCTACATTCATGCCTAAGGTGGTTTCCAAAGTGGCTTTAAATCAAACTATCCACTTGCCAACTTTTTCCCCACTTCTCAAAATAAAGGGGAAAGGATCTTACATTCCTTGGATGTACACAGACAACTACGTTTTTACCTGGACAGAACCAAGGACATCAGAAAATCAGAGCAATTGTTTGTTTCTTATGCTTCAAGTTCCCAAGGTAAAGCCATTTCAAAACAGACCATTTCTAAATGGATTGCTCATGGAATCAGATTTTGTTATTCACACCATGGAAAGCAAATCCCAGGGAGTATACGGACTCATTCCACCAGAGCTGCTGCCACTTCTGCTGCCTTCCTCAGGGGAGTTCCTACCAAAGACATTTTGGAAGCTGCAACTTGGAGTTCAGTGCACACTTTTTCAAAGCATTACAATCTACCTCTCTACTCTAAGTCTAGGGCAGGCTTTGCTTCTGCAGTCTTGCAGGGCCTTTTAGCCGCCCCTTCTACTTTATGACCACCTCCCTTTCATTCTGCTTTGGGATTCTACCCTACAGTCATGACTGCAACAGTGAAACACGATGAACATAGTACAGTTGTGTACACTTACCATAAATGTAGATGTTCTAGTGTCTTCACTGTTGCAGTCTGGGTTTCCCTCCCTCCTGTCCCCTCTTATTTTTTTTACTTTTGTGTGGTTCCTTTTTTCACCATTCTTCTGAGGTGTATTTGCAAAGGATATGGGACCTTTCTCATTTTGGGACTCCTGACATCTGGGGCAAGAAAAACTGGAGAACATGGCGTTGGCTGTCAGCTTTGTACTCCTGGCGCTCTGACGTCAGGGAGCATGGTAGAACAGCCGATGCCGGACCCAGACTTTGGGAATGTTCATCGTGCATACAGCTGCAGTCATAACAGATGGGGTTATCCTGCCGTCAGGCGGGTCCTCGGTCGACCGAATTCCAAAGTCTAGGTCCGGCGTCGGTTGTCATCGCTTCTTCCCTGACGTCAGTGTGGCAGGGGTATAAAAGAACCAGCCGACGCCATTTTCTCCAGTCTTTCTTGCCGCGCGGTGCCCGAAGCAGAAGCAGTTCACAAGTGCTGGTCGGCCAGCTCCTGAGATTTACGAAAATTTTTCAGCCGAAGTCTTCTTGAAAGCTAAGTACCCCGTTGGGGAAACTTTTCTTGCCTCATACCGATGTCAGACAAAGTTAATAATTGCATTTCATGTGGGAAACAAATACCGCATAAGGATTTCCATTCCTTCTGCATTCCTTGCTTAGGCCCAGACCACGACGACTCGGCCTGTCGTTTTTGTGCTAGATTCAACAAACGCACTATTAAGCGTCAGGCGGAGTTCGCCCAACACTATTTTGGTAAAAAAATTTAATTACATTATGTCGTCGGATACTCCGACTACAGTTTTGAGTAAAAGACGCAAAGATAAGGACCAACATACGACTTCTACCGACACCACGCTAAAGCTGGCTACAGGTACTCTGGTTCTCAGCAAGGCGCCTACGCAGCCCCTGAGTACCGATGACGCTTCTTTAGCGGTGTCTTCTGTGCCCGAGGTCGCAGGCTCCTCTGCCCCCACTCCGACTACAGATACCGACGCCACTCTTGGCGGGGAAACTCAGAGTTTAGACAGACCTGCCACCTCTCAAGGTGTCTTCAGGCCTTCCTCTTTTTCCATTAAGGCTTTCACAAAATCTAAAGCAGCCATGAAAACTAAAAGACAAGCTCCACAGAGCCCCTCTCAAGGCCCCGTGCCTAAAAAACAGATGCTCAAAATGGCTGAGGATTTGATTACTCTTATCAGGGGTTCTCAACCCCCCTCGGACAAAAGGCCCAGATTGGAGGAAGACTCCCCTTCCTCAGACCAAGCCTCTATTACCTCAGAACATTCTGAGGACCAGGAATATTCATATTCCCCTTTTGAAGATTCTGATGCTGAGGAGTCCATTCCCTCGGTCTCCCCCCCTGAGGACTATTCTTTTGGGGAAACCTTACATACCTTGAGGGAACACTTTCACTGGGAAGGCCAAAATTACTCAGATTCCAATAAAAGGCTCAGGGATTTTCTCTTGCTTCCTCAGCACAGGCCTCTGGCTTTCCCTCTTGTCTTGGATATTTTAGATGATGTGTACACAGAAGCCAGCCTCAACCCAGATTCTTTACCTCCAGCTCCTGTTAAACCTGACAGGTACTACCGGGTTCCTGATTCACACCAATTCCTATACAAAAGCCATGCTGCTGACCCAGAAACTATTTCACAGGGTCCCAAGGGAATTAAGGCCTCTACTGCCAAAAACCCATTACCTTCAGAGAGAGATTCCAGAGCTGTAGAAAGGTGGGGGAAAAAGGTATACACCTCCGCCACTTTAACCATGAGGGCTTTAAACTGTCAGTTCCATATGTTAAAGTATCAACAGTTTTTGTTATCTCAGTTGAAAAGCAAAATGGCACAACCTGAACAACCAGACTTAAAGGAGTTGCAGGATTTGATGCATAGTGCAGAGCAAGTTGGTAAACATACCTTACAATGTGGTTTTGATGCTTTAGAGGCCTCTTGTAGAGCTGCTGTTACAGGGTCTGTCATACGTAGACATGCTTGGCTCAAAGAGCAAACCTTACCAGATCATGTCAAAGCTAAATTACTAGATGCACCTCTTCAAAAAGATGTATTGTTTGGTGTTAAAGCTGAGGAGGTACTAAAGAAAATGGAGGAAAAGGCAAGATCAATGCAAACAGTGAAAGATTTCCTACAGGTACAACCTCCACGTTTCAGCAGAAACTGGCCTTCAAAAAATTGGTCCTTTCCAGCCACGGACAGACCTCAAAGAGGTAGATACAGACGACCGAGGCGTAGAGGGCAATCTCAAGGATCATTTAGAGCCAGACAATGGCAAGCACCTACACCAAGAGGTGGAGAGGATAGATCACAGTCATTCAGAAAGCAGACACAATGACTTTCCCCTTTGCATGCCAAGCAAAGCTTTAATGGCAGCACCTTTAGGCGGAAAACTGGCATTATTTTCAAAAAATTGGCATATTGTCACAAAAGACAAATGGATCCTGGACATTATAGACAGAGGCTACAGATTCCACTTTCACACCCTTCCACAAATGAGAGGCATGCCAAACCTGCCACAAAATCAAAGGGCAGAGGCAAAAAAACAAATTTCAGCTCTCATGGACATGTAAGCTATTCAAGAGGTACCTGCAAAAGAACAAGGTCAAGGTTTTTTTTCCAGACTATTCCTGGTACCAAGGAAGGACAAAGATTGGAGACCTATTTTGGACCTATCCATCCTAAACACATATTTACTCATACCAAAATTCAAGATGCTCACATTACAGCAGCTTCTTCCCATGCTGGGCAAGGAGTCTTGGCTGGTAACATTGGACCTCAAGGAGGCATACCTGCATGTCCCTATCAGACAAGATTGCAGAAGATACCTCAGATTTCTTGCAGGTTCAACCCATTATCAGTTCTCTGCATTGCCCTTTGGCTTATCTACTGCGCCCAGAGTGTTTACAAAATGCCTGGCATCAGTAATTGCCTTCTGCAGACGTCAAGGGATACAAATATACCCATATCTGGACGACTGTCTGATCCAAGCGGACAGCAAGCACATACTTCTGAAACACCTGGCGTTTGTAATAAAATTGTTGAACTTTCTGGGATACACAGTCAACAAAAAGAAATCAAAACTAATACCCTCTCAAGCAATAATTTTCCTGGGTGCCAGCTTGAATACAAACACCCAGATGGCCTACCTCACGCCAGAGAAGCAAGGGCAATTATCTCAATACTTCAGAAAAATGGCACCCTTCACCAGGCTGACTGCAAGGAAAGTCCTGCAGGCTCTGGGATTCATGGCATCTTGCATCCTGCTGATCCCATGTGCAAAGCTGCATATGAGGAAACTTCATTGGTACCTAAAAAACTTATGGTCTCAACACAGCCACAGTTTGGAAACAATTATACCACTCATTCCATGTCTTCAAAAGGAATTTCTGTGGTGGGCTCAAGCATGCCAAAGAAACATAGGTCTCCACTTGTGCATGCCTCAAGCAAATCAAATCATGACAACAGATGCCTCGGACTATGCCTGGGGGGCGCACATGGCAGATCAGTGCATTCAGGGCAAATGGTCCCAAAAAGGGAAGCACCTACACATCAATCAAAAGGAAATGCTAGCAGTACAAAATGCTATTATGGCCTTCAAAGACCTACTGCATCCAGGCCAGCTATTGATAAGGACAGACAACACCACAGTGATGTGGTACATAAACAAACGGGGAGGAACTCATTCATACCCTCTGTGCAGACTAGCCATGCCCCTTTGGAACACGGCTCTGGAATTGCAAATCCAACTTCAAGCACAATTCCTGCCAGGGAAGGAAAACACGCTGGCAGACAACCTAAGCAGAAATATGACAGATCCACACGAATGGAAGTTGCATCCTCAAGTTTTCGCAAAGATAATTCAGGCATGGGGACGGCCAGACATAGATCTCTTTGCTACCCACAGAAATTACCAACTGAAAAAATTTTGCTCAAGGACCTATCATCCACAGGCCTGGAAAGTGGACGCACTTTCTTTCAATTGGACAACATTGACAGTCTATGCCTTTCCACCTCTTCCTCTGCTGCCCAAAGTTCTATTAAAAACCAGAGCAGAGAGGCCAAAGACGATTCTCATTGCTCCAGACTGGCCAAGACAACACTGGTATCCACTCCTGAGGAGCCTGACGCATTCCCCACCATGGATCCTGCTTCTAGTGCCTCTTCTGTTGACCCAGCACAACTTCAAAACTCTTCACAGTCAGCTGAAAACCCTCAATCTAGCCGCATGGAGGATTCCTTGATGTCCCAACAGACTCTCCTCTCCAAGGAGGTGCAGGATGTCATCTTGGAGGCCAGAAGACCTTCTACTAGAAAAGCCTACTCCGCCAAATGGAAACGTTTTTGTGCCTGGAATCAGAAAAAGGGCCAGAATCCTTGGGTACTAAATTTACCTCAAATATTACAGTACCTAGCTGAGATGTTAAACAGTGGACTTTCCTTCTCCTCCATCAAGATCCATGCTTCAGCCATTTCTGCACAATACAACACTGATCCTCCTTTATTCTCTCATCCTCTCTTAAGACAGTTCCTCAGAGGGGCTAAGAATATAAAACCCCCAAGGAAACCACCAGTACCTGCTTGGGACCTCAACTTCATTTTAGAAAAACTGACGCTGCCTCCATTTGAGCCAGCTGCTTCAACAGAACTGCAATATTTGTCATGGAAAACAGCCTTCCTTCTGGCTATCACCTCAGCAGGCAGGGTTTCAGAACTACAAGCCCTCATGGCTGTGCAACCTTTCATCATTTTCCATCAGGGCAGAGTTTCCTTACGAACCAATCCTTCCTTTATGCCAAAGGTAGTATCCAGTGTAGCCTTGAATCAGACTATCCACTTACCTACCTTTTATCCTAACCCACAAAACAAAGGAGAAAGACTACTGCATTCCTTGGACATTCACAGACAACTTCGTTATTATTTGGACAGGACAAGGCCATTCAGGAAATCAGAGCAACTCTTTGTGTCCTATGCTACAGGTGCTCAAGGAAAGGCTATTTCCAAACAGACAATCTCAAAATGGATAGCCCACTGCATACACTTTTGTTACTCATTTCATGGAAAAACTGTACCTACAAGCATCAGATCTCACTCCACAAGGGCCACAGCTACCTTTACAGCTTTCCTCAGGGGGGTTCCTACCAAGGATATTTTGGAAGCAGCCACTTGGAGTTCTGTGCACACTTTCTCCAAGCACTATCACCTTCCACTATACTCTAAATCTAGAGCGAGCTTTGCCACAGCAGTCTTGCAGGGCATCCTTGCTCCTCCTAGTTCCACTTAGTGCCTGCCACCCCTTTTTAGCTTTGGGATTCTACCCATCTGTTATGACTGCAGCTGTATGCACGATGAACATAGTACAGTTTTGTACCTACCATAAATGTAGATGTTCGAGTGCTAATACAGCTGCAGTCCAGGTTTCCCTCCCTCCATCCCCTCTTAGGGCAGGCCTTATGACAAACACCTCCTCATACAACCTGATTGGGGTATTCTTTTATGGTGTATTTGCTTGCAAACCACTGTTCTTTGATTATATTACATTGCATTATTGCATAAGTTTATGTTTTGCCTTCTTTCTGGGGGCACCTGACATCTGGGGCAAGAAAAACTGAAGAAAATGGCGTCGGCTGGTTCTTTTATACCCCTGCCGCACTGACGTCAGGTAAGAAGCGACGACAACCGACGCCGGACCTAGACTTTGGAATTCGGCCGACCGAGGACCCGCCTGATGGCAGGATAACCCCATCTGTTATGACTGCAGCTGTATTAGCACTCGAACATCTACATTTATGGTAGGTACAAAACTGTACTTTCTGGCCGACCGAGGACTGCCTGCCGGCAGGGGAGAACCCTACAGTCATAACTGCAACAGTGAAGACACTCGAACATCTACATTTATGGTAAGTGTACATAACTGTACTTTCTCCCTCTCAGAGCATCGGCGCTGGTGAGCTCGGCCCCGACATCGGCCTCGGAGCCTTCCCTGTCAGTGCGACCTGGGGTTCCTACCTCTTCGGAGCGGGGGCCCTCTGGCCTTTCTGATAGGGGAGCCTTCGAGGTGATGAGGAGTGTACTAGCCCCAGGGCATAGTCAACGGTCAGCTCCATCAGCTCTTCCCACTACAGTACCTGCTGATGTCTCTTCCCACTCTCTTGCTCCCGGACCCAGAGATCCAACGCCTCAGGTTTCCCCACTGGGAATTTCTTCCTCTTCCGAGGCTTCTCCTGACCTGTCAGCGGAGCCTCCGCGTAAGAGGACATGTAAGAGGAAGCATGTGGACACCTCTGAGTCCATTACATCTAACACCGACTTGGATGAGTCTGAGGGATCCCCAAAGTCCCCCTCTGAGGATGTCTCTTTCTCAGACATCCTAGAAATCCTGAAGCAGAGGGGGAACTGGTCTTCCCTTAATCCTTCTGAGGACGAGTCGGTGTACCTGGAGGCGTTTGGTTCTCGACCCTCCACCTCCTGGGTGTCTCCGCCTTTCGACCCCCTTATGGAAGTAGTGGCTCGGAAGGCGTGGTCGGCACCGGATTCGGTGGTACCCACCCCTCAGAGGCCATCTAAATTCATCACAGCACCAGTTGACAAACAATTCCTAACAAAAGGTGTACCAGTAGATGCCATGGTGGTGGCTGCAGCCACCAAGAAGGAACTAGCTGATCCTTCAGTACCTATCCATCCTCCTAATAAGGATTCTAGGACCATGGATAGGTACGGTAAGCGGATGTTTTCTTCAGCGACCTTTGCCATGTGGTCGCTGAATTACTTGTGTCACTTCACCTGCCTTCAGAGAGATATTTCCAAAGAGCTGGGAGAAGTCTTACAGGATCCATCAGCTGCTGGGTCCCAGGATAAAATAAACTCACAGCTTGGAACCCTGAACTCGATTGTTAACTCCTCCATGCATCTAATTTCATATGCAGCCGATGGAGCGAGTAGGGCCGCGGGCACAGGAGTGGCCTTAAGGCGTCATGCCTGGATGTGGCTGTGTAATTTCGCGGACCCTTTCAAGGCGTCCTTCACAAATTCCCCTTTTGATAATTCGGCTTTGTTCGGACCTCAAGTGAAAGACACCTTGACCAGATGCGAACAAGATGGCAAGACTCTTTCTGCCATAGGAGTCAGTTTCTCCACCCCTTCAAGACCATACCCTAAGGGTCAGAAGGGTGGGAAAATGTGGTTCCGCAAATCTCAAGGAGTCACGCCTGACGCAAGAGGTCAGTTTACCCCCAGAGGCAGAGGGGGTAACAACAACAGACGCCCTAGGGGCAGTGGGGGTCCTCAGAACCAGGGTAGCAGGGAGCCTCTCTCTGACAAACCCTTCCAGCATCCCTGAGATGTTGCCCGATTGTCCACCTTCGGAGGCAGTCGGGGGAAGATTGTCGCTGTTTCCCTAATAGCCTGGCTTTCCCTTACTCAAGACAAATGGGTGCAGTCGATCATATCCGAGGGTTACAAAATTCCCTTTATCCAAACCCCAATTCAGCAAAAGGGAACCCTTCCGGATGTTCCTCCCGGTCTAAGGGAACTAGCAGTATCAGAGATATCAAAACTGCTAGCAAAAAGAGCCATCCAGCCAATCCCAGCAGACCAACTAGGATCCGGAATCTACTCAAGGTTCTTTTTGGTACCGAAAAAGACAGTGGACTGGATACCAATATTAGATCTCAGCAAACTAAACAAGTTTGTAAAGAGAACAAGATTCCGGATGATCACGCTACAGTCCATTCTACCCTTTCTGGGCAAGGGTAATTGGATGTGCTCCGTGGACCTTCAGGATGCGTACTATCACATCAAAATTCACAGGTGCTCCAGAAGGTTTCTCCGCTTTCGGCTGGGGACCAGTCACTACCAATTCAGAGCCCTGCCCTTTGGTCTCACTACAGCCCCCAGAGTGTTCACCAAATGTATGGCAGCGGTTACGGCTCACCTGAGACGGCAAGGATTCCAGGTGTTTCCATATCTAGACGACTGGCTCCTCACCGCCACCACCAGGCATCAACTTCTCCAAGCCAGAGCTTACACCATTCACATTTGCAGAGGGCTAGGAATCTCTATAAATTTCGAAAAGTCTGCCTTGTCACCTTGTCAGTCTATTACCTTTGTAGGCACCAACTTGAACACCGTACAACTTTCAGCAAAGTTAACAGATCAAAGGGTCTTAGATATTCAAAACCATGTCCATGTTCTTCTTCAGAGTGACAAAATTCAGGCCAGGTATGTCCTGAAAGTATTGGGTCTTATGGCGGCCGCCATAACACTTCTTCCCCTTGCACGTTTTTACATGCGTCTTCTACAGTGGATGCTTTTCGCCCAATGGTCTTTTCAGCAACTCCCCATGCACCACAAGATCATGATAACTCCAACTTGCAAAAGTCATCTGTCCTGATGGATATTGTCCCCTCAAGTCCATCAAGGCAGACCCTTTGTTCCTCCTCCCTCGGTCGCCACGGTGACATCGGACACCTCCCTGATCGGGGGGGGGGCATTTTCAGGGCAGGATGGTCCATGGCACTTGGCAACCTTTCGAACGCCACCTGCACATAAATGTCCTAGAGATGAGAGCAGTGCTTTTAACGTTGCAAGCCCTCCACGACTCTCTTCCCCTAGGAACTATTGCAATCCAAATGGACAATATGTCCGTAGTGTGGTATATCAACAAGCAAGGCGGAACCAAGTCCTATCCCCTATGTCGAGAGGCACTCAGACTTTGGCAGTGGGCAATCTCCTCTCCGCGGTTGCTGATAGCAACGCATATCCCCGGGAAGTTTAACATCATAGCGGACAGGTTGAGCAGAGCTATACTCATGCCACACGAGTGGTCTCTCAAACAATCTGTGGCGGAAGAGATTTTTCAGAAGTGGGGCCTTCCTTGCTGCGATCTTTTTGCTACACCCCAAAACAGCAAATGCCCCGACTTCTTCACCCTCTTCCCCCTTCCAGGCCATCCCCTCAGAGACGCTCAAGTCCAAGATTGGCCTCGGGGACTTCTCTATGCCTTTCCACCCTTTCCTCTAATCCCACAAGTAATTCAGAAAGCAGCCGCCTTGAGAGCCAAGTTGATTCTCATTGCCCCTTATTGGCCTCGACAGATATGGTTTCCGTTCCTACATCGTTATCTCTTGGTACAGCCTTGGCATCTGGACCCAGCTCCAGATCTGTTGACCCATCAGTCGGGGCAGCTGCACCAATCCCTACATTCTCTCAACCTCACTGCTTGGTTGCTCCACTTCCGTCCTTAGCCAGGCTTCCTATGATTTCTAATCCCGTCCGGGATATCATAGTAGCTTCCCTTAAATCTTCCACCAGAAGGATTTACACTAGTAAATGGAAACGTTTCTCCTTCTGGGCAAAGGCAAGGAATATAGATCCCTTTACTGCCCCAATTCATTCGGTCTTAGACTTCCTAGCCAAAATTTTTCATTCAGGGTCTTCTGCCTCTACAGTAAAGGTTCAGTTGGCAGCCATATCAAATTTTCATACAGGCTTATCGGACCACAACATCATGTCCAATAAGCTTTGCAAAGCTTTCCTTAAAGGTGTATATTTACTTAAGCCTCCGATCAAAGACCCTCCACCTCAGTGGGATCTTAATTTAGTCTTAACATCCTTGATTCTTCCCCCCTTTGAACCTGCGGTCTCCTGTTCATTGAAATTTCTTTCCTGGAAGACACTCTTCCTAGTCGCCATTACTTCTGCTAGGAGAGTATCTGAGCTTCATGCCCTCTGCATTCGTCCTCCCTACTTAATTTTCCATAAAGACAGAGTTTCTCTAAGGACTAATCCATCCTTCTTACCCAAGGTGGCTTCGCAGACAAATTTAAATCAATCAATTGATCTCCCAGTTTTTTTCCCAAACTATACTAATAGACCGGAGCAAAAGCTACATTATCTAGATGTTCACCGCCAGCTCCGATACTATTTGGATAGAACTAAACAAATAAGGAAGGCTGATCAACTGTTTTTATCATAGGCAGAAAATAAGAAAGGCCTTCCTGTTTCTAAGGTGACCCTATCTAGGTGGCTGTCTTCTGTGATTACATCTTTTTATCAACTCAAAGGCAGGGAATTGACTTCTAAGCCAAAAGCCCATTCAACTAGAGCACTAGCTACATCTACAGCTTTTCAAGCTAGACTACCAATAGACACTATCTGTGCGGCAGCCACATGGGCCTCTCCTCATACCTTTGTTTCACATTACAAATTGGACATGGCCTCCAGGGACAGAGCAACATTTGGTTCCACCATTCTTAAGAGTCTGTTCTAATGAGCCACCCAGGGTGAAGGTGCTAGGGATGCAGTCCCATCCAGCAAGAATGAAGGCGAGATTGACAACTTAACATTGAGAAGTTATGTACCTACCATAACGTTCCATGTTAGTTGTCTTCTCTCCTTCTTTCTTGCCCCCACCATCCCCCTAGCCTGGACAGACCGAGAAGATCTTCCCTTCCTTGAAGGGTCCTTATATTCCCTTGTTCACCATCTAGGTGTCCTAGGATATATATAGTGTAGATAATGATCTTTGAGGGGTTTTATCCCTCTTCCTCCTCCTTCCAGTTGTAGGATTTTGTTTTATTGGCCTATGCTAGATTTTTCAGCTTCCAAACGAGATCTGGGTAGTTATCGCCTAGCATCATGGGATATAGGTTTGCCTCGAGCCGGTAAAATAAGCTCTCGAGCTTTAGTAAGTGGCCGAGTCGGAGCCGAGGATCGGCTCCGAACCCATCCAGCAAGAAAGAAGGCGAGAGAAGACAACTAACATGGAACGTTATGGTAGGTACATAACTTCTTAATCTGTGTCATAACAGACCAATTCCAAATAGTTGTCTAAAGCTGTAACCTTTTTGTTATACTCGCCACAACAAAATTATTCTTAGCAGGGTCAACGCCTACTCCACCAGAGGCTTGGATTCATCTATGGCTTTTTGGAAATGGATGGATTCTAGAAGTATTTTAGAAGCTGCAACTTGGTCCTCTGTACATACTTTAACAAAGCACTATAAGCTTGATTTCTTCTCTAGGTCTAGATCTGACTTTGCAAGGACCATTCTCTATGGGCTCCTGGACTCTTCTTTCATTTGCCAAATGTAGTAAGCTAGGGTAGTCTACCTATATATACCTAAGGCTACTGCAGCAGTGCTCAATATGACGAACATAGTACAGTTAGTACATTGTGTAAGTAGATTTTTAAATGATCGCTGCTCAATAGCCATTTCCTCCCTCCATCTCCCATGTATTTTAGTGTGTTGTTTATGCCAGGGTGTGGTTATTTATTTTTTGTTGTTCTCGCATTTTCCAATCAGGACTCAGCCTCCCTGCCTCTGTTGGCAGGAAAGCTCTGAGGGGCCTTGCACCCAACTCTGTCTTTTAGTCTGCTCACTTCAGGATGATAGACAGTTTGGGTGTGTGGAAGTTGCCCCGAAGCTTTGGATGCTTGGCCGGCTGTTATACACTTGGCAGGATACAACCACTTACATCTATGGGTACTATAACAGTGATGATTTGAATATCTACTGTTTACACTTTCATGAAATTTGTGTCATGTATTTTCAAGAGCTACGATTATATGGCATTTTTGTGTATACTAAACTTATGTATATTGTATGTAGATATATGCGCATGTGTGTGTTAAATACATAAGTATATGTGTATAGTTAGTTCTAGGAGTGCTTGCAAATGCAGAGATGTACATATTATTTTATATTCAAGAAGGGAGTTTGTGAATTACTGTGCATGTATTTCTAGCATTTCATCAGATGTCACATTTTTAATGTCTTTGCTCTAACAGCCCCCATTGGAAAGTTTGGCAACAGTTGAAGAGACTGTTGTTCGAGATAAAGCTGTGGAATCTCTGCGAGCTATTTCCGATGAACACTCTCCTGCTGGTCTAGAAGCACATTTTGTACCATTGGTGAAACGATTGGCCAGTGGTGACTGGTTTACCTCACGGACCTCTGCTTGTGGTCTCTTTAGCGTCTGTTATCCCAGACTGTCCACCTCTGTCAAAGCTGAACTCCGACAGTGAGTAATCTACTAAACAGTTCCATGTAGAACATGTATCACAGAGTGCACAGCCTGTTTTTGATTATTCTAATGCACTAAATGCGGAAGGGCTATGAGGAGTGGTTTTGAGGCAGTTTTGCATATGCAAGTGTAGTGTTTGCTCAGTTGCATATAAAAACAATGTTGTGTGGTGTTATCTACAAAGGCTACTTATGTAATAAAATACATTTTTATATTCTTAGCTTTTAGTTTTTAAAATCAGATTTTATGTTCTTAGCTTGTCGTTTTAAGTTTTCGCAGTATTAAATATTTTAATGACTGCTGACTCAGTGGTGTTATTATGTCACAGTACTTGGTTTTACAGTTTCATTCTGTGCTGTAATGTTTTAGAGTCTAGCCAGCATCCCTACGTCTGTATGTTTTTTTGATAGGTGGTATAGCTTTCTGTCACATCCCAGTAACATGCCATAGGTGACTTGGTGATCTTCCAGAGTAGTCCATACTTTTGTCTCCTAGTACCCATAGAATGCTGGGATAGGCTTAATGCAGAATTAGTTAAATGGATAGTGGAATGTTTATATATGTTTGTATGTGTGTCTATGTACATATATATATATATATATCTATATATCTATATATATATATCTATATATATATATATATATATATATATATATATATATATCTATGTATATATGTAGGTATGTGCGAACATAAGTATTAATTTTTTGTTAAAATTTGATAACCAGTTAGGTGCACTGGTCCACGATCATTTTCAGGCATTACAGCTAGCACATTTGGTAATGTATTACAATAACAGAGAGACAGTTTATATTAGAATTGCACAGTAAGGAGTATGCTGACACAGTCTGCTAAAAAATGTAATGCAATGTTCAAATTATTTTTGTTTCTATGGTAGATGGTATTAGGAGTTTTGCAAGAGTACTGTGTTCATTTTAACAGTGAAGTGAGAGTGGCGCTTGAAGCAAAATCAAAAGTAAGAATAGTGTACTTAATAATTTACAAGCAAGTTATAATTAGGGTAGTAAGAAAAAATAAATTAATGACTTTACTCTTGATGTTTGGATGGATCCTTGCTTGTAATTTGAACAGATAACTTAATTGCATTTCTTATGAGTCAGAGGTGTTACTTTGCTGGTCATTTGCTCAGTTTGCTTAGCTGCTATAGCAAGCTGCAGCCTTATTCAAGGGTGAAATACCAGCAGGGCCTGTTGATATTGCTGTTGACTGATATCTGAAAACAGGCTTTGTTTAGCAGTCCATTATGTTTTAAACTTTTGTTGCTCCCGACAGCTGACCCTTGGCCACCACCAGTTCCTCTCCTTATTTACTGGGTGTAACAGACCTACCTTAGCCTCCCCAAGCTATACCTGACCTATGTGTAGGTCTGGTGAGGAGTTGGCGGACCATGGTGCAAAATCATACTGCTGCCTGGAAGGTTTTATTTTTTTGTTTTGCTTACTACTTTCCAACCCCTGTTAACATGCATATGACCTCTCCAAAGGTTGGACATGCAGTAGGCATCAAGGCTAATCTGCACCTCATTTCTGAAAGGAGCTGCCTTTAGCAGAATGCTTTGCCACTCTCAATAGCATCTTTACAGCTAAAGTTCTGCTTTTACCAGGGAAATTTGCCATGCTAGTGTGTTCCATGCCCACACCCATCCCTCCCCTCTTAGGATGTTCACTACAATCCTTCCCTTCCAGTTCCTCAGATTCCTGAGATACTAATCAAAGCCTGTTCACCTGGGACAGAGTCAGGAATTTATTCATCTACACCACATCACTAGCACATTGGTGTTAGGCCCAGTATTACTTTTCCACAATTTATGCTACAGATTTTGAGTACTATTTCCTTGGTTCATCTAGTCCTGTTTTTCATTTTAATCCTTTGCTCACTATTTTCCAAATGTTTATGTTCCTAATAGTGATGACGTTTGGACATTCTTGCTTTCTATTGATAAGTTGATGTGTTTCCAGAATAATTTTGTATTTTAGTGAGTTTCATAGGTAATGATACTCACTCTGTCAGCTGTATTATGCTTATAAATTTTGTTTTTAACTTCAGGGGTAGTGGAATACTTGCATCTTAAATTTTAATAAGATAATAACTGTCTTTTTTATTATACAGTATTTAATTAAAAAGAAAATTGTACATAGAAGTATGTTGTAAATGGGATTCATTCAGTAGTCAGTGCGTAGGCCTGATGCTTAGAAAGCTTGTAAAACACCAAGCACAATTTGTGAACAACAGTAGAACTTGGTTACAGAATGTACACTGCTGTGAACCAAATGGATTACAGTTGGATGATCCTTATGCAGATGAGAAGTAGAGCTGTTTAAGTGCTTTAACAAGTTCAGAGGTGGTGGTGTTTATCTTAGTGTCTGTTTAAACTGTGAAACTTTATACACTGGGATGACAACTTGGACACTAAGCAAACAAATTCAAGATCATCTTTATTCTATAAGAAAAAAAGATATTAACAATGGTCTTTGCAAACACATTATTCGTAGTACTAATTTTAAGAAATTTTTATTTTTTGTTTTGGAACAAAGTACTTGAAAACATTAAGTGGTGATTATAGGAATCACTTAGAAAAAAAGGAAACCTTGTGGCAATTAAAGCCGAAAGTGGATGAACTTCGAGGACTGAATGATGATATTAACATCAAATGCTTTCTTAAAGATAAAAGGTTAAAAATCACTGTTAAGGATGAGAAGAATAAAAAATGTATGCACTTGTTTTTGTTTTAAGCTGGTTGTTCATTTTCTAATCGATTAACTTAGATAATTATTTCTACAACATAATTAGTTTATATTTAAATAGTGAGAGAAATTTAAACATTGTATTTCTGATGAAGTCTTTTGTGGACAAAAAAACGGCTGTATTAAAGTGACTACGCTTAAAATTACCTTTGAGTTGTTTTTTCTCCTTACTCCAGTGTGCTTTTGATATATGTTTTGTTTTTTGTGGGTACCATACATTGGAATTCTTTTTTCTTCTTAGTTTCAGAAAGAATTGTCAAAGATCATTGTGGCGACCTTTTTGGCCCAGACAACATTGGTTCTGCCTTTAATAGACCTTATCTAGGGCAGTTACCCTAAGCATCCTCACACAGTGTCATGTGTGGCTGGTGTACCCCAACTTAGAGCAATTGCTTTTGACAGTTTGGATGATTCTATTGTCATACATTTAGGTACTTGTTCCATGATGATATGCAGCAGGTATTTAAGGAGGCAAGAAAACCTGCAACTAGAAAATCTTATGTTACAAGAGGAAGAGGTTTTCTATGTAGTGCCAAACTGAAATCTGACGGCCTGGTATGATTTAGTCCCCTCTATTTTTGAAATAAATATTATATGAGCTACTTAGTGATGGTTTACTTTATGCATCTGTCAGGGTGCATCTTGTGGCCATCTTATCTCATCACCCCATGGATCCCAGTCTTTCATCTTTCTGTGGTCAGACAGTTTGTATGAAATTGGTGTTGCACTTAAGACCCCCTCAAAAGTAAATTCCTCCTCCTCCTGCCTGGATCTCAACTTTGTTATTGTAAAATTGATCTTATCTCCTTTTGAACCTTCTTTCCAGTCTGATTTGAAGTTCATTGCTTGCCAGATTGTTTTGCTTATTGCTGTGACATCTACAAGGTGAGTGAGCTGCAAGCTGTCATGGTGGACCAACCTTATCTGATTTGCCAGAAGGGTGTTTTTATGCAGTGATCCTTCTTTCATGCCAGATGTTGTTTCTGAATTTATCCTAAATCAAATCTTCAGTTTATTAGTTTTCTTTCTGGAACTTAAAAACAAGGGCAAGAAGATTCTGCATACCCTGAATGTGCACAGACAGCTCAGGCGCTACCTTCAAAGAAGTAAGCCCTTCAGGAATGCTGACTAGCTCTTTATTTCCTGTTTTGGGGCTAAGAAAGGTCAGCCTGTTTCTAACAAATGATTGCTCATTGGTTATCCACTGCTATTGTTTTTTGTTACTCTCACCATGGTAGATCTTTTCTAGGCAAGGTTAAACCAGATTTCACCAGAGTCTTATCCTCTTTAGTGCAGTATTGGACAGGAGTGGACTCCTGAAGCATTCTAGAGGCAGCAACTTGGTTCCCTGTTTATACCTCTACAGACCACCAAAAACTGGATTCTTTCAAAATTTCCAGAGCATACTTTGCGAATTCTGTTCTCCAGGGGCTCCTGGATCCTTATTCTTCCTCCTCTCAGGTAGGGTAAGCCTTGGGAAATCTTTCTGTATGCAACTGAGGCATTGTGACTGATGAACATACTATGGTTGCTTAAGCCCTACTTACCTGTAACAGTAGATGTTCAAATGTCACACTGCCACAGTGGCAGCACCCTCCCACCATTCCCCTTATTTTTTATACAGTTCGATGATATCCAACCCTATTGGGTTGTTGGTTGATTTTAGTTATTGCATTGGTGTTTTATGGCTGCATATTGGTTAGTTTCAGGCAATTCTTGCTTCTAGTCATTCTTGGTTTGTTCTGCTTAGCACTAAAAGCCTGAATAACTGACTGACATGTACAGGGGTCACACACAGTCAGAGGAGCAAATTCTGAGCTTGGAAAGCAGCCATTGTATGAGTTTGTGCAGGGGCAGAACTTGTATGCCACTGACAGAGTGAAATTCAAACATCTGCTGTTGCAGGTAAGGACTTTTGGAACAGTACTGTAGTTTGTGTAAGTTGCACTTACTCATAACAGCAGATAGGTTCATAGGTTCATAGTTTAGTACTAGGCTAACTGCCCTTGTGAGCCATTTTAAGCATAGCTAGTTATCCCTTGTGAGACTCAAACCGTGCACCTTGTGTTTGTAAGGCAAACACCTTAGCCATTAAGCCATCGTCCCAACCCTTCTGGTGCACAGATAAGTTCCATTTTGGACAATATCCTTTGTATTCTCTTTTTTATAGCACTTTGTCTTGACCCGAGAGCACAACATCCAGAAGTGTAATGTCTGTCTGAGGGTTTAATCAAAAGACATTTGAGGAGAAAGGTGCATTTCTTCAAAGCTACTTGGACAACAAGAAATTGGAGGCCTACTGGGGACACTTCTTCTATCTTTTAAAAAATTGTAGAAAACTATTCTTCTCGTTTCAGTAAAGATGGAAAGGTGCCACTGTGGCTGACATATCTGTTATAAGAACATATATTCTCAGTGTCTCTCTTGCATAGGCTCTGAGCATAATTATAGGGATTGCTACAAATGACTGACACATGATAGAACAAAGACCATTTGTAGTCATCTTAGTTCTTTTACACTTTATATTGAGAACACGCAACTTTAAGCTTTGACTTGGGCTCGGATGTTTCCCTGAGTCATCTGCTTCATTGTCCCCTTCAGCATGTAAAAAAAGGAAACAGTTAAAAGGGAAGACCGCATTACCAGAAAAGTCTGGTGCTTTTAGTCAGTTGCAGTCAGACATTTTTGTTGAGAATTTTCATTAGCTGTCATACAATCTCTTGTAAAGTCCGAGTATCATACCCAAGACTTCTTGGGAGACTGGTAAGTTGCAGAGGTCCAGCACATCCAAACTGACTTGATCATATAGTTGATTTGGCCACATATAGAGAACTCAAACAAATTCTCTGAGGGTAGTGGGGGAATCGCACAACTGTTAGTCTGAGAAGATGGCTCAGGTGAAACTCCCAAGAAAAGGAGTGAGAAAATGCATTTCATCTCCAATAATTTTGTCTGTTTCCCTTGGAGACCCTAAGAAGAAGTGGTTCATCTTTTCTCAAGGGCTTATTAAAGCCCTTATGACTTTGCAGGACTCACATTTTGCTGCTTCTCCATTTTTCTTCTAGTCTCGTAAAAGAAAGAGGGAGTCCTCCTCTGAGGAAGAACTTTCTTCTGTCTCAGAGTCTGTGGTCCTGGATTATTCATCCTAAATACACTGTCCTGTGGGTTTTGAATCTGAAGCAGATGGCACGGGTTCATAGGTTCATAGGTAGGTACTAGGCTATCTGCCCTAGGGCCCATACAAGCCTAACCAAAAAATGTACTTTGGCTTTCGCCACCCAAGAAAATTATTTTCCTGTGCCCCTGTCGAGCAGAGCCACAGAAGTGATCCCCGGGGTGAATTTCCCATTTCCCATCCAATCATCAAGATTTTTCTTGAAGAGTGCTAATGAGGAGCTCTGTTTGACATAGATAGGTAGTCTGTTCCAGAGTATGGGAAGTCTCTGGGACAGGAATCTATCCCTCCAGCATGTTCTGTTTATTGTGGTGACAAGGTTAAGGTCCCTAGAGCGTGTAGCTCGGAGGGATTGGGATTTCTTTAAGTGGAGCATGTCCAACAGCTCTGGGTTTGACGTAGCTTTGTATGTTAGGCAGAGATCGCTCCTGAGTAGGTGATATGCGATGGAGTAAAGCTGTAGTTTTTTGGGACGGTCTGCATAGGGCATATGTTTGAGGCCAGTAATCCTCTTTGTGAGGTATTTCTGTGGTCTTTCCTGTTGTTGTAGATGTCTTGTGAGGTACATACCAAAAGGGGCGTTGTACTCTATAATGGGTCTAATGAGTGATGAGTAGAGGGGAACAATGACCTCTTTTTTTCTGGATGAGAAACCTTTTGTGATGAGATGAGCCACGTAGAAGGATTTCCTGACCACTGTGGTGATGTGATTGTCAAAGGAGAGACTACTGTCCACCTGTGTCCCAAGGTCTCTTATCACAATTTCGGCATTAAGTAGACTACCAGCTATGTGGTAGTTCATGGGTACAGAGTTTTTACCAAAGGGGATGACAATACACATTTTGGCATTGAGCTTCAGGCCATGGCTTTGACACCAGGCATCTGTCTCATTGAGGCTCTTTTGTAGTTTGTCCACATCGTTAGGAGTTTCAATTATGGCTCCTAGTTTGTAGTCATCTGCAAACTTTGTTAGCCAAAGACCTTCTGTGTTGGCTTGCACTTCAGAGAAGTAGATACCAAACAGGAGAGGACCCAGGACTGAACTCTGTGGTACTCCACTTGTCACTGGTCTGATGTATTTGGAATCCGCTACTTTCACAGTGTGGGTTCTGTCCGTGAGCCATTTGGCAACCCATCTTGTGACATAGGGATTTATACCTAGTTTAGTGAGCTTATCTATAATTCCAGAGTGGGGGATGGTGTCGAAAGCCTTGGCGAGATCTAGATAAGCTGTGTGAACCATTTTACCCTCATCTATGGCTTTGGTGACTGCTTCAAAGAAGTCAATCAGGTTTAGGAGACATGATCTGCCTTTTACAAATCCAAACTGAGTAGGGTCCAGAGTTTGGAGATTACCAATGTCTTTGTTTATGAGTTCCATGATGATACGTTCCATGGCCTTGCAGACCAGGCTCGTCAGGCTAATGGGGCGGTAGTTCCCGGGGTCCGTCGTGGCTCCCCCTTTGTGGAGTGAGATAACTGTCGCGGTGCGCCATTCAGTGGGTACAAAGCCTGAGGTGAGGCTATGATTGAACATGGTACTTGGGTAGGGTGCCAGTGCATTCTGTAGTTCGTGTAGAACGCAGCCTGGGATATTGTCAGGTCCCATGGATGCTGTGTTCTTGGCTTTGGAGAGTGTGTTTTTTACCTGTGCAGCCGTGATTATAGGAACTTTGCATTCTTCAGGTATAGAGATGGGCCCTCTAGGGGGTGAGAGGGGGGTAAAGTTAGCACTGAACCTATCTGCTAGGATGTTGGCAATATCAGTTGGTTCTGTATAGTTAGTGCCATTATGCTGTAACTCAGAGCAGATCTGAGTGTTCCCATTTAGATTCTTGACATAGCTATAGAATGCTTTGTGGTTGTCTTTAGAGTCAGTGGCAATTTTGTTTTCATAACTAGCTTTGGGGGATTTTATGAGGGATCTCAGCTTCTTACTGAGGTTGACCAGGGAGTTCCTCCAGTCATGGGATTTTACTCTTTTTTTGCAACAGTTTCTTTCTCCTGTTGTAGAGTTTGTTTATGGCAGAGGTCCACCAGATTGGCTTCCTTTTTTTGGAGGATAACATCTTGGTTCTGTTAGGGATAGCATGATCCATACACTCGTGTAAGTGCTTATAAAGTGCATTTGTGTAGGATTCGGCAGTCATACCTCTATTGTCCGTCTGCATGGGTGTCATGAAGTTTGCCACTTCTGTCTTAAGAAGTGTGAAGTTGGCTTTTGAGAAGTTTTTTACGATGGTTTCCCTAATTGGGGCTGGGGGTGGGATGTGGATGTCTAGGCTGATTAGCTTGTGGTCGGATCTGACCAACGAGGAATTGACCTCTGTTGTGGAACACCGGTTTCCCATGTTGGTAATGACCAGGTCTATCATATTGCTGCCCCTGGTGGGGGTGTGAATAGGTTGATCCAAGGCGTTGGAATTTATGAATTCTAGAAAACGTTGAGCAAAAGAGTTGGTACATCAGTAGTTTTCCCAGTTAATGGTGGGGTAGTTGAAATTGCCCATTATTAGGGTGTTGGGTTGTACCTTAATACTTTCCAGTGTATCAAGAAATGAGGAGTGTGAATCCTGGGGCATGGTGGGGGGTCTGTAGCAAGCTACAATTTGGATTGCGTTCTTGCCCAGAGTTAGTTGCACTTGGATAATCTCGGACGCATTATGCTGTGCAGCTAGCCTGGAGGTGTGGATATCCTTAATGAATATGGACACGCCTCTGCCTTTAGTGCTTCTTTCTGGGTTAGGTGGCCAAAAGGTGTGGTATGAATTGAAGCCTGGTAATGCAGGGGTGCTCTCTGGAGCTTTGAACCAGGTCTCTGTCACTGCACAGATGTTAATGTTCTCCATTTTAAGGAGTGCCTCGAGTGAGTGCATTTTGAGGTTTAGACTTCCAGCATTGAGTAGCATTACCCTCAGATTTTGCTTGCTTGTACCTGTTACGGTGGTGAATTTGTCATTTGAACCTTGCCTAAAAAAGGCACTATAGGGGTTGCAAGAGTCTTAGCCAGTATCCGGAATCCTAAGGGTGACAGGTGCAGGCCATCTCTGGCAAAGCATCGTGGACTGTCAATCATGTCGTACCAGGCAGACAAATACTGGATCCCCTTAGAATGACACCAGAAGCTTAGCCAATTGTTGAAGTCAATCATTTTGTCCTTGTACTGTGATATCATTCTGGGTGATGGCAGGATGCTACTCAGGGTTAGGGTCATACCTGCCTGGGATACAAGATCGGAGAGCGCCTCCATGTCTCTTTTCATGTAGTCCAGGGAGGTACGTCTCAGGTCATTCACACCAACATGGACAATGACAGTGTCATATTTGTACTTATTGTGGAGTGACCTGTGTGCATGCGTTATGTGGCGGATCCTGGCACCTGACAGGCAGCTGACAGTAACTTTCTCCTTGTTTAGTCTAGTGAGTGGAACATCAGTGTGCCTGACTATAGAGTCACCTATGACTAGAGTGTTGGGTACGTTGTTATGCCTTATGGGCTGTGGTTGAGTGGCACACTGAGTTTGTGGGCTGTGTGTCATTTGGGTTGTGTTGGGGGTGGAGTTTGCTTGCGTTTATGCTTTGGATGTCCCTGATGCTTGGGCAGGTTTTTATTGAGAGCCTCCGCGAATGTAGGTGTGTGTTTTGTGTTTCTATGTGTGTGTTTTGGTGGTGTAGGTTTTGAGGGACTATGTGATGAGTGTTGTGCGGTGCAAGTGTTTACCTTCTCCTCTTGACTGTCTAGTCCAGTCTTGGGTGAAGAGAGCTTTGCTTCCAGTTTGGCTATATAAGTGCATCTCTCACAGGTTGTAATGTTGGGTGGTAGGAGGAGAGGGTTGTCTGTGTATATGAGGCAATTGCTGCATTGCCCCAAGATGCCCAGATTCATCAGGTAGACAGGAGAAATCACTGGGAGCTGACCCTTAGACATGCCTGGATAAGTGCTTATTTATTAAGTACTAAAAACTGCTTTCCACTAGACAAGTGAGGAAAGTTGAGTGCTGTAGTAATTTGCAGCTTATGTAGTGCTTACAATGAGTTCTGAACAAGTGCCGAGATCAAAGAAACAGATTTGAGTGCTGAAACTAGAAAACTGGCTAGTTCTAAGAAAAAAAAAACTAAGCTAGAAGGCTTCCCTCCAACACAGAAGGGCTTGGGGGGCTCAGAAGCCTACAAATAGTCTATACCACTTAACAGGAAAGGCAGGAAACAAGCTTATTTTTTTTTTCTGTTTCCCAGATGCTCTCTTTGTACACAGTAGGAGTGCCTGAAATCAGAGTATGATCTCACTGCACTCAGTTGAGTGAGCAAATTAGATGGGCCCAGAAGGAGTATCCAAACACAAATTTACAAAAGGTTCGGGCAGTTTCAAGGCCACTAAGATTAACACCAAAACAAAAACAGAGAGGGTGGGTGGGACTAACTGAAGAGCAGAGTCAAAACTTCCAGTTCAGTTAATATTCCTGCAACACAGTTAAATTAATTTAAATAGTGTATTTTTTGAAAAAAGTGCAGATAAAGGTACTTAAATTCTCTTATACGTCCAGTTGAATGCAGCTAGTTATTAGCCGGCCAAAGGTGAGGTTTTTAAGCAGAAAATGTTTTACACTGTACCACTTAAATAGGCAAGGACAGGAAATCAAAGCATGTGGCTACCCCCACACCTGCAATTACTAGCAAATAATAAAATTCAGCAAGCACTGACTAACTACCAGTTCAGTTAATATTCCTGCAACACAGTTAAATCAATTTAAATACTGTATTTTTGAAAAAAGTGCAGATAAAGGTACTTAAATTCTCTTATACGTCCAGTTGAATACAGCTAGTTCTTAGCCGGCCAAAGCTGAGGTTTTTAAGCAGAAAATATTTCACACTGTACCACTTAAATAAGCAAGGACAGGAAATCAGAGAATGTGGCTACCCCCACACCTGCAATTACTAGCAAATAATAAAATTCAGCAAGCACTGACTAACTTCCAGTTCAGTTAATATTCCTGCAACACAGTTAAATCAATTTAAATACTGTATTTTTTGAAAAAGTGCAGATAAAGGTACTTAAATTCTCTTATAGGTCCAGTTGAATACAGCTAGTTCTTAGCCGGCCAAAGCTGAGGTTTTTAAGCAGAAAATATTTCACACTGTACCACTTAAATAAGCAAGGACAGGAAATCAAAGAATGTGGCTACCCCACACCTGCAATTACTAGCAAATAATAAAATTCAGCAAGCACTGACTAACTTCCAGTTCAGTTAATATTCCTGCAACACAGTTAAATCAATATGTTAAGTTGTCAATCTCGCCTTCATTCTTGCTGGATGGGTTCGGAGGCGATCCTCGGCTCCGACTCGGCCACTTACTAAAGCTCGAGAGCTTATTTTACCGGCTCGAGGCAACCCTATATCCCATGATGCTAGTCGATAACTCCCCAGATCTCGTTTGCCGCTTTCGCTTGCGAGGTGCGTTTTTTTACCGGCTCCTGGTAAGTCTTTATATATATAGTGTTCAGTCCCCTTTTGAGTTAATTTTTCACCTAGTTATTTCTTTTCAATAGTTAGCAACTACCTTTAACTCTTTACTGTTTTATACCTTCCCTTTTTATCCCTTATATCCCTCCCCCTTCACTCTTAGGTTAGGCCTTAAGCCTGCCCCTTTCCTAATTTTTCTTAGGGATCCTGTGGAGTGTTTGGGTGTGTCAGTATCCCTATTAACATTTTTATTGTTAATTTGTAGTTTTTTGAGAGTGTGTGTGTGTTTTTCTCTTACCTTTGTGAACCCTCGACACTGTTATGTCGAAGGAACCAAAGGAAACTAAGGTCTCAGGCTTTAAGAAGTGGACTCGTGCTGTCAGAAAATGTCTCTGACAGACGGTCACACTTCTTGTGTTTACTGCCTGGGACCCCTGCACCTGCAGGACTCTTGTTCAGTATGTCACGCATTCAGTCCAAGAGTCCTGCAGGAGCACAGGAACAAACTTATACTGAGGGGCTTGTTAAAGCCCGAGGGCTCCCCAACTAAGTCTGCGTCGGGGAGGCCCTCGAAACCAGCAAAACCGTCGGCTCCAAGTACTAAGCCTTCGGCTGCTAGCTCCTTGTCTGTGCCTAGATCGGCTCCGGCCGGAGCCGATCCCTTTGAGTCACAGGTTCCGTTCTCGGCACCACTCGGTGCCGATACCTCTGAGTCCATGCTTTCACTGTCGGCTCCGGCTGGAGCCGACGTGTCCTCGACTCCGTTGGCTTCATCTAAGAAGAGGTCAAGATCCCCTTCATTGGATTCCATCCATTCGGCTCTGAGGTCTCCCCTCCTCTCGGAGCGGAGCCATCGGAGCCGATCTTCTCAGTCGTCCAGACTTTCAGATCACGACCTTGAGAGAGTGGTAAGTAGACTGTTAAAGTCTCAGGCATTGGCCCAGATGATCTCTAGCCCGTCTCATCAGACGGTAGCTATTACAACTCCACCTAATTTTCCTCCTTCGACTCTCCCTCAGAGTTCGGAGCCGTGACTGTTGTGGCGTCGGAGCCGATACCTCCCCCTTCGGCTCCTTCGTCTTCCGCTCCGATCTCCTCCTTGATACCTTCATTGGACGGATCCGGGCGCCTGATCTCTCTCGTCATCTCTGAGGGGGCGAGTGGCATCGGACCATTGTCCGACCCCGCTCTCCCTCTCGGAGCGTCAGCGCTGGTGAGCTCGGCCCCGACATCGGCCTCGGAGCCTTCCCTGTTGGTGCGGCCTGGGGTTCCTACCTCTTCGGAGTGGGGGCCTTCTGGCCTTTCTGATAGGGGAGCCTTCGAGGTGATGAGGAGCGTACTAGCCCCAGGGCATAGTCAACGGTCAGCTCCATCAGCTCCTCCCACTACAGTGCCTGCTGATGTCTCTTCCCACTCTCTTGCTCCCGGACCCAGAGATCCAACGCTTCAGGTTTCCCCACTGGGAATTTCTTCCTCTTCCGAGGCTTCTCCTGACCTGTCAGCGGAGCCTGCACGTAAGAGGACATGTAAGAGGAAGCATGTGGACTCCCCTGAGTCCATTACATCTGACACCAACTTGGATGAGTCGGAGGGATCCCCAAAGTCCCCCTCTGAGGATGTCTCTTTCTCAGACATCCTAGAAATCCTGAAGCAGAGGGGGAACTGGTCTTCCCTTAATCCTTCCGAGGACGAGTCGGTGTACCTGGAGGCGTTTGGTTCTCGACCCTCGACCTCCTGGGTGTCTCCGCCTTTCGACCCCCTTATGGAAGTAGTGGCTCGGAAGGCGTGGTCGGCCCAGATTCGTGGAACCCACCCCTCGGAGGCCATCTAAATTCATCACAGCACCAGTTGACAAGCAATTCCTAACAAAAGGTGTACCGGCGGATGCCATGGTGGTGCTGCAGCCACCAAGAAGGAACTAGCTGATCCTTCAGTACCTATCCATCCTCCTAATAAGGATTCTAGGACCATGGATAGGTGCAGTGGCGGATGTTTTCTTCAGCGACCTTTGCCATGCGGTCGCTGAATTACTTGTGTCACTTCACCCGCCTTCAGAGAGATATTCTCAAAGAGTTGGGAGAAGTCTTACAGGATCCATCAGCTGCTGGGTCCCAGGATAAAATAAACTCACAGCTTGGAACACTGAACTCGATTGTTAACTCCTCCATGCGTCTAATTTCATATGCAGCCGATGGAGCGAGTAGGGCCGCAGGCACAGGAGTGGCCTTACGGCGTCACGCCTGGATGCGACTGTGTAATTTCGCGGACCCTTTCAAGGCATCCTTCACAAATTCCCCTTTTGATGGTTCGGCTTTGTTCGGGCCTCAAGTGAAAGACACCTTGACCAGATGCGAACAAGATGGCAAGACTCTTTCTGCCATAGGAGTCTGTTTCTCCACCCCTTCAAGACCATACCCTAAGGGTCAGAAGGGTGGGAAAATGTGGTTCCGCAAATCTCAAGGAGTCACGCCTGACGCAAGAGGTCAGTTTACCCCCAGAGGCAGAGGGGGTAACAACAACAGACACAGCCCTAGGGGCAGTGGGGGTCCGCAGAACCAGGGTAGCAGGGAGCCTCTCTCTGACAAACCCTTCCAGCATCCCTGAGATGTTGCCCGATTGTCCACCTTCGGAGGCAGTCGGGGGAAGATTGTCGCTGTACCCAATAGCCTGGCTTTCCCTTACTCAAGACAAATGGGTACAGTCGATCATATCCGAGGGTTACAAAATTCCCTTTATCCAAACCCCAATTCAGCAAAAGGGAACCCTTCCAGACATTCCACCCGGTCTAAGGAAACTAGCAGTATCAGAAATATCAAAACTGCTAGCAAAAAGAGCCATCCAGCCAGTCCCAGCAGACCAACTAGGATCCGAAATCTACTCAAGGTTCTTTTTGGTACCGAAAAAGACAGGGGACTGGAGACCAATATTAGATCTCAGCAAACTAAACAAGTTTGTAAAGAGAACAAGATTCCAGATGGTCACGCTACAGTCCATTCTGCCCTTTCTGAGCAAGGACAATTGGATGTGCTCCGTGGACCTTCAGGATGCGTACTATCACATCAAAATTCACAGGCGCTCCAGAAGGTTTCTCCGCTTTCGGCTGGGGGCCAGTCACTACCAATTCAGAGCCCTGCCCTTTGGTCTCACTACAGCCCCCAGAGTGTTCACCAAATGTATGGCAGCGGTTACGGCTCACCTGAGACGGCAAGGATTCCAGGTGTTTCCATATCTAGACGACTGGCTCCTTACTGCCACCACCAGGCATCAACTTCTCCAAGCCAGAGCTTACACCATTCACATTTGCAGAGGACTAGGAATCTCTATAAATTTCGAAAAGTCTGCCTTGTTGCCTTGTCAGTCTATTACCTTTATAGGCGCCAACTTGAACACCGTACAACTTTCAGCAAAGTTAACAGATCAAAGGGTCTTACATATTCAAAACCATGTCCATGTTCTTCTTCAGAGCAACAAAATTCAGGCCAGGTATGTCCTGAAAGTATTGGGTCTTATGGCGGCCGCCATAACACTTCTTCCCCTTGCATGTTTTTACATGCGTCTTCTACAGTGAATGCTTTTCGCCCAATGGTCTTTTCAGTAACTCTCCATGCACCACAAGATCATGATAACTCAAACTTGCAAAAGTCATCTGTCCTGGTGGATATTGTCCCCTCAAGTCCATCAGGGCAGACCCTTTGTTCCTCCTCCCCCGGTCGCCACGGTGACATCGGGCGCCTCCCTGATCGGGTGGGAGGGGCATTTTCAGGGCACTTGGCAACCTTTCGAGCACCACCTGCACATAAATGTCCTAGAGATGAGAGCAGTGCTTTTAACGTTGCAAGCCCTCCACGACTCTCTTCCCCTAGGAACTATTGCAATCCAAACGGACAATATGTCCGTAGTGTGGTATATCAACAAGCAAGGCAGAACCAAGTCCTATCCCCTGTGTCGAGAGGCACTCAGACTTTGGCAATGGGCGATCTCCTCTCAGCAGTTTCTGATAGCAACGCATATCCCCGGGAAGTCTAACATCATAGCGGACAGGTTGAGCAGAGCTATACTCATGCCACACGAGTGGTCTCTCAAACAATCGGTAGCGGAAGAGATTTTTCAGAAGTGGGGCCTTCCTTGCTGCGATCTTTTTGCTACACCCCAAAACAGCAAATGCCCCGACTTCTTCACCCTCTTCCCCCTTCCAGGCCATCCCCTCAGGGACGCTGTAGTCTAAGATTGGCCTCGGGGACTTCTCTATGCCTTTCCACCCTTTCCTCTAATCCCACAAGTAATTCAGAAAGCAACCGCCTTGAGAGCCAAGTTGATTCTCATTGCCCCTTATTGCCCTTGACAGATATGGTTTCCGTTCCTACATCATTATCTTTTGGTACAGCCTTGGCATCTGGACCCTGCTCCAGATCTGTTGACCTATCAGTCGGGGCAGCTGCACCAATCCCTACATTCTCTCAACCTCACTGCTTGGTTGCTCCACTTCCGTCCTTAGCCAGGCTTCCTATGATTTCTAATCCCGTCTGGGATATCATAGTAGCTTCCCTTAAATCTTCCACCAGAAGGATTTACACTAGTAAATGGAAACGTTTCTCCTTCTGGGCAAAGGCAAGGAATATAGATCCCTTTACTGCCCCAATTCATTCGGTCTTAGACTTCCTAGCCGAAATTTTTCATTCAGGGTCTTCTACATCTACAGTAAAGGTTCAGTTGGCAACCATATCGAATTTTCATACAGGCTTATCGGACCACAACATCATGTCCAATAAGCTTTGCAAAGCCTTCCTTAAAGGTGTATATTTACTTAAGCCTCCGATCAAAGACCCTCCACCTCAGTGGGATCTTAATTTAGTCTTAACATCCTTGATTCTCCCCCCCTTTGAACTTGCGGCCTCCTGTTCATTGAAATTTCTTTCCTGGAAGACACTCTTCCTAGTCGCCATTACTTCTGCTAGGAGAGTATCAGAGCCTCACGCCCTCTGCATTCGTCCTCCCTACTTAATCTTCCATAAAGACAGAGTTTTTCTAAGGACTAATCCATCCTTCTTACCCAAGGTGGCTTCGCAGACAAATTTAAATCAATCAATTGATCTCCCATTTTTTTTCACAAACTATACTAATAGAGCGGAGCAAAAGCTACATTATCTAGATGTTCACCGCCAGCTCCGATACTATTTGGATAGAACCAAACAAATAAGGAAGTCTGATCAACTGTTTTTATCGTACGCAGAAAATAAGAAAGGCCTTCCTGTTTCCAAGGTAACCCTATCTAGGTGGCTGTCTTCTGTGATTACATCTATTTATCAACTCAGAGGCAGGGAATTGACTTCTAAGCCAAAAGCCCATTCAACTAGAGCACTAGCTACATCTACAGCTTTTCAAGCTAGACTACCAATAGACACTATCTGTGCGGCAGCCACATGGGCCTCTCCTCATACCTTTGTTTCGCATTACAAATTGGACATGGCCTCCAGGGACAGAGCAACATTTGGTTCCACCATTCTTAAGAGTCTGTTCCAATGAGCCACCCAGGGTGAAGGTGCTAGGGACGCGGTCCCATCCAGCAAGAATGAAGGCGAGATTGACAACTTAACATTGAGAAGTTATGTACCTACCATAACGTTCCATGTTAGTTGTCTTCTCTCTCCTTCTTTCTTGCATCCCACCCACCATCCCCCTAGCCTGGACAGACCGAGAAGATCTTCCCTTCCTTGAAGGGTCCTTTTATTCCCTTGTTCACCATCTAGGTGTCCTAGGATATATATAGTGTAGATAGTTATCTTTGGGGGGTTTTTATCCCTCTTCCTCCTCCTTCCAGTTGGAGGATTTTGTTTATTGGCCTATGCTAGGTTTTTCAGCTTCCAAAAGAGATCTGGGGAGTTATCGTCTAGCATCATGGGATATAGGGTTGCCTCAAGCCGGTAAAATAAGCTCTCGAGCTTTAGTAAGTGGCCGAGTCGGAGCCGAGGATCGGCTCCGAACCCATCCAGCAAGAAAGAAGGCGAGAGAAGACAACTAACATGGAACATTATGGTAGGTACATAACTTCTCATTAAATACTGTATTTTTTTAAAAGCAGTGCAGATAAAGGTACTTAAATTTTCTTATACATCCAGTTGAATACAGCTAGTTCTTAGCTGGCCAAAGCTGTGGTTTTTAAGCAGAAAATATTTCACACTGTACCACTTAAATAGGCAAGCACAGGAAATCAAAGAATGTGACTACCCCCACACCTGCAATTACTAGCAAATAATAAAATTCAGCAGGCACTGACTAACTTCCAGTTCAGTTAATATTCCTGCAACTCAGTTGAATCAATTTAAATACTGTTTTTTTTTAAAAAAGTGCAGATAAAGGTACTTAAATTCTGTTATATGTCCAGTTGAATACAGCTAGTTCTTAGCCGGCCAAAGCTGAGGGTTTTAAGCAGAAAATATGTCACACTGTACCACTTAAATAGGCAAGGACAGGAAATCAAAGAATGTGGCTACCCCCACACCTGCAGTTACAAGCAAATAATAAAATTCAGCAAGCACTGACTAACTTCCAGTTCAGTTAATATTCCTGCAACACAGTTAAATCAATTTAAATACTGTATTTTTTTTTTAAAAAAGTGCAGATACAGGTACTTAAATTCTCTTATACATCCAGTTGAATACAGCTAGTTCTTAGCCAGCCAAAGCTGAGGTTTTTAAGCAGAAAATATTTCACACTGTACCACTTAAATAGGCAAGGACAGGAAATCAAAGAATGTGGCTACACCTGCAATTCCTAGCAAATAATAAAATTCAGCAAGCACTGACTAACTTCCAGTTCAGTTAATATTCCTGCAGCACAGTTAAATTAATTTAAATACTGTATTTTTTGAAAAAAAGTGCAGATAAAGGTACTTAAATTCTTTTATACGTCCAGTTGAATACAGCTAGTTCTTAGCCGGCCAAAGCTGAGGTTTTGAATCGGAAGCAGATGGCACTGTCTTCTGCCTACCCAACCCCCCCCCCCCCCCTCCCATGAAGTGCTCATTTTTGGAAATAATAATAATAATTGTAAGTTGATGGAACATTTGAGTAGGGATGGCAAACTGATATCCAGTTCCCTTTCCCCACAATAAGTATTATAGCCTTATGCATATGGGATGCCAAAACCCTTGCAATTATACCTATTCTAAAAGCTCTAGAGGATACCTTTTGTCAGTTTCTCTGAATCATAATCACCCACCCCTAAGAAGCCAGAGAGATTTTATGAAGTACCTGATATGCATGAGTACTTGTGAAAACCCTATTTCAGTTACTGCTGTTATTTCAATGGAATTGGATAATGTCTTTAAGTTACTTTCTTCTGCTAATGCTTTACCCAGTGACAGAAACAGATGAGCCATGGACAGATATGGTAAAATGGTCTCCACATCTGCCACTTTGTCTTTCTATGCCATTAACTGTCAAATGCCTATAGCAAGGTATGTGATTTCCATTCTTCATAGTATGGCTGAAGTGGTTTCTAATATTCCAGACTCAAGACACTTGAGCCTTTTTTTTTTACAAGGTATGCTCAACTCAGCCTCTCAGGTAGCAAGGCATTTAGGGCTGCTACCAGTGGTTCATTTCTTTGAATGTATGCTTGGCTCAGGCTGCAGTCTGTCCCTGATGATATCAAAGTCATACTACTTTATGGTCCCTTAGACAAAGATAGCCTGTTTGGGAATTAAAAAAAAAAAAAAGAGGAAATGGGTAAAATTATACAAAGCTTTAAACAGTTGTTTCTTTCCCCTGTTCTGCTGTTCCTGAGTTTGAGGAATTACCCCTTCAAATCCGCACCATTTTCTTTACAAATTACAGAAATTTCCTCAAAGATAAGAATTTTTCAAAACTTGAGTAGCAGGACGATCCAAGATGTGAATTTAAGGGATTCTGTATAAAGATACTAACTTCTGATTATCTTCTACACTCCTCTGCCATGGCCCCTGCCCCCAGCCTCCATGTTGGCCATCATATTCCCAACATAGCAGGGAAAAGCTTTCTTTTTCTTTTTTCTTTTGGAAAACAATAACCTCAGATTCCTGGGTGTGGACATAATAAAAAGCTCATTCAGACAGTGGAATTCTCTTCCAGTACCTTCAGGAATTCAAGTCCCCTCAGATCAGCATTATCTTGTTTTACCTATTCTCTCCCTTTCTTCAGTGTGTATTAGAACCCATTTCTCCCTGTCAAACAGGGAAAGAATTTTACTTTGTGATTTTCCTGGATCCCAGGAAAAAAAGAAAAGCGGAGACCTGTTCTGTCATCAAGACTTTTCTAAAAGTTCTAGAATTCAAGATGTTAGTCCTACAAAACTTGTTTTCTCTTTTTCTTACCTTAAGTAGTTTTATTTACCTTAGATCAAAAAGATGCTTGCCTGCATATCCTTAGTCACACAAAGCAAAGACAATTTGTAAGATTCATTGGCTTATCTGTGGTGCCAAGAGTTTTTACAAAATGCTTAGCTCCTGTCTTAGCATTTTGTTGTCTCCGAGGTTGTATCAGTACCTTTCCCTACCTAGATAACTTCCTGATTTAGGCGATCTCAATACCTGGACCAGGACCTGTAGTTCACAATCAGCTTTCTTCTGTGACTGGGATTTACACTGAACTTCAAGACATTTTCCCTAAAACCTACTTGGTCTCTGGTGTTTATTGGATGCCTGCTGGCTAGTATCACCATGATGGCCTTTCTTCCTCCAGACAAGGCTTACTTCCTCCTTTTTTTTTTTTTTTAAACAAGAAAAAATAAAAAAAACATTTGTTAAATTTTTCACTTAAGTCGCAGGTGCAGATACATTAATAGAAAAGAAAACAAACCATGTTAACAATTTTCCATTTGCACACATTATACATAACATGTTTTCTTAATTTTCATTTTAACATTGCATAAATCACTCAATTTCTGCCTTCCCTTAAACCACACTCTCCCCAAACATTACTCTGCATGTATTGTTCCCTCAAATTCCATTCATTTTATGTAATTTGCTCCTTCCCTTTTCTAAATATCTGTTTCTTTTATCTCTTTTACAATTTTCAGTACTTAAAGAAATGTTGGTTTAGATTTTGATTTCAATTTTCTGGTAATTGCTTTTTTGTCAGTTGACAGAATTAAACTTAATGCCTTAGTATGTTTAGGCAGTTAGGATCTTCTGTCCCAGATCAAAAGAATAATTTCCCTAGTTACAGTCATTTACTCCTCCAATATTTCTGAAAGAATTTTTAAAATCTATCAAAGTATTTTACTAATATTATACTAAGAGGCCGCGGTGGTGCAGCAGTTAGCATTGTCGCCTCACAGCAAGAGGTTCTCCCGTTCGATTCTCAGCTGGAGTGCCTTTTGTTTGGAGTCTGTATGTCCTCCAAGCGGCCGAGTGATGCTTAAAGACATACAGGTACATGTGTGTATGAATGGGTGTGCCTTCTTTGAAGGTTGGGCATCTGGCTGGCAACTTGGCACTGTAAAAATCCACTGCCAATCATTAGCAGACCGAAGTTCTGCTGTGGTGACCCCTAACCGGGAAAAGCCGAAAGGCTTTTAAGACCAAATTATTATACTAAAAAAAAAAAAAAAATTTTTCTAGCTGCTACTTTCTTCCCCAGTGTACCTCCCACATTTGTTGTCTACCTGAAGAAAAAATTCTATGAAGTCTGCTAGAAGTATAAAAAAAATACCTATGCAAACTCTTCCAAGCAAACATCCTAAAACTTCTAAACTTTGCATACTTGAAACCATGCGTATGTCTTCCCATTGTTCCCTTGTAAGTTGCTTTTCCAGTCACTCTTCCTAATATTTTCTAACCTCCTTTGATTAATTCTTATAGTTGTCATGCAGTATTTTGTATGCCCCACTAATTATCCCGTTTTTAAAAAGCAGCTTCTATGCTAGATTTGACTAAAAACTTTACCACAGCTGGTCTTTTGTTTAGGACTCTTATATCCCTTTCTTTTTGCCTACACTCTGATAGTAAACCCAGATATGGAAGGCAGTCACTAACCTGCAGTCCTACTTCTTGGCCGCATGCCACTCTATTAACTTTCTCACTTTAGTTATTTGCACCTGTACCTTGGTTCTTTTACCAGTTTGCTTTAGTAAATTCCAGCCCTGTGTTGCCTATATTTTGTACCCTTACTTGCAGTCATTCCTGTTGGCAGAATCTCCTTTCTCTATTTCTTTGTTTGCTTAGATGTTCTTTGTGTTTCACTGTTTCAGTCATCACATTTGGGCTATCTGCTTGCAGTAGCCCTCAGTCGGCTTGATTAACAAAGTCTTGGGTCCTGCGTCGGTTGCTGTCTCTTCTTCCGTGACCTCAGGCCGTCAGGGGTATAAAACATGCAGCTGAAGCCATTAAATCAGTCTTTCTTGCCGTGCAGTGCCCGAAGCAGAAGCAGTTCACAAGTGCCGGTCGGTGACTCCTGAAATTTTCGTTTTCGAGTTTCAGAACTGAAGTCTTGAACTAAAAGCTGAGTACCCCATTGGGGAATCCTTTTCTTGCTCTTAACCGATGTCAGTAAAAGTAAATAATTGCATTACTTGTGGAAAGCAAATACCTCATAAAGATTTTCATTCGTACTGTATTCCTTGCCTAGGCCCTGACCACGAAGTACCTCGCTGTTGGTTTTGTGCCTTATTTAAACCACGAACTATCCATTGTTGGTATATTTATGCCTCTAAATATTTTGGTGCTCAGTTCAGTTATCCTGATATGCCTTCGGTCAGCCATCCGACTACCGACATTCCAAAGAAACGCAAAGATAAAGACAGAGACAGGCCGCCTAGGTCCAAAGCTGCCGACGCTTTTCCTAAGCCAGTCGCCAGTTCGTCGGTACTCAGTGAGGCAGTTAAGCAGCCCCTGATACCTGCTACTTCTGATTCGCAGGCCTCTACTGAGACCCATTTGGAGTCTAGTATGCCGCGAGATGCTTAGACTGTGAAACCTGCGGATGTCTCTACCTTGGATGGGTCCGGAGCCGCTGTGCAGGCACCGGCTTCTGAGGGTGTATTCAGGCCTACTGACTTGCGTATCCGACACCATCTTCTTCTTCTAGGCCTAAATCTCGAACCATGCCTAGAAAACTGACGCCCAGACCACATAGTCAGGCCTCTGTGCCTAAAAAACAAATGATAAAAATGGCTGAAGACCTTATTACCTTAATCAGGGGAAGCCAGCCTTCCCCCTCTAAGAGACCTAGGACTTAATTTGTTTATGATAGTTCTGACCAGGATTTTGAATTTTTTTTTCCTCTGATGACCAGGATTTACCCTTATCTACCTATGAGGATTCTGATGCTGAGGACTCTATTCCCTCTGCTTCCCCCCCCAGAGGATTTCACTTTTGGTGAAACCTTGCATACTCTCATTGAGCATTTTCGTTGGGAAAGTCAGGATTTCTCTGATTCTAAAAAGAGGCTTAGGGATTTCTTACTCTTTCCCCAGCACAGGCCTTTAGCCATACCTCCTGTACTAGACATTGTTGATGATGCATTTGTGGAATCCAGCTTGGCTCCTGACTCTTTACCTCCTGCTCCCAGAAAACCTGATAGGTATTACAGGGTTCCTGACTCTCACAAGTTCCTTTTTAAAAATCCTACTGCGGATCCGGAGACCATTTCACAGGGACCCAAGGGAACTAAAGCTACTACTGCCAAAAACCTACCCCCTCTGATAGAGACTCCAGGGCGCTGGATAGATGGGGTAAGAAGGTATACACTTCTGCAACTTTGGCCATTAGGGCCTTAAACTGCCAGTTTCATACGTTAAAGTATCAGCAGCATGTTTTTGGATTGCTTAAACAGAAAATTATGTTGATTCCTGATTGTGCTGAAAATAAGGATTTACAGGATTTACTGCATTCAGCTGAACAAGTTGGAAAACATACTTTGCAATGTGGTTTTGATTCTCTCGAGGCATCTTGCCAGGGCTGCTGTTACTGGGTCTGTACTTAGAAAGCATGTTTGGCTTAAGGAGCAATCCTTTCCAGATCATGTTAAAGCAAAATTACTGGATGCTCCCTTAAACCAGGGCCGCCTGTTTGGCAACAAGGCAGAAGAAGTTCTTAAAAAGATGAAGGAAAAAGCTAAATCTATGCAAACTGTTAAAGATTTTTTACAAGTACAACCTCCAGGATTTAGTAGGCATTGGCCTTCCAAGAAGTGGTCCTTTCCTGCCTCATCCAGGCCTTCTCAGTCCAAACCCAGATCCAGCATTGCTCCCAGGCTGCAGTCCCAGGGCACGCTCAGGACTAAGCAGTGGGGGGTCTCCACTTCCAAATCTGGGAGTAATAAAACTCCCCCCCATGGTAAACCTTCTCAATGACTTATTTTTAAAACTTCCAAGCACTTCTCAACTGACTGCCCCTTTGGGGGGAAAGATTGCTGTTCATGCAAAGAACTGGGAGCTCATTACCCAGGACAAATGGGTTTTAAATATAGTGTCCCAGGGATACAGATTTCACTTCCACACGTTACCAGCACCAAGCGGGTGGCCAGATCTACCCCCAAATCAGTGGGCAGAGGTCCAAAAGCAAGTACTTTCTCTCTTAAGCATGGGGGCTATTCAACTGGTACCAGAAGAGGAAAAGGGACAAGGTTTCTACTCGAGATTTTTCCTGGTACCCAGAAAAGACAATTCATGGCGTCCTATCCTGGATCTGTCTACTCTAAACACCTTTTTGGTGATCCCAAAATTTAAGATGCTGACTCTTCACCAGTTAGCAATGCCTGGTTAGCAACACTAGATTTAAAAGAAGCATACCTGCACATCCCAATCAGGGAATCTTGCAGAAGATACCTACGCTTCAAAGCAGGCTACACGCACTATCAGTTCTCTGTACTGCCCTTTGGCTTATCTACAGCGCCCAGGGTATTCACAAAGTGCCTAGCTCCTGTGATTGCATTTTTCAGGCAAAGAAATATTCAGATATACCCATACCTGGACGATTGTCTAATTCAGGCAGAAAGCCAGGACATACTTTTCAATCATCTGGCCTTTGTACAAAGGGTGCTAACTTGTCTGGGGTACACCATAAACGAAAAGAAATCACACGTGGTACCCAGTCAACAAATTATATTCCTGGGGGCAAGCTTGAATACAACTTCCCAGATGGCTTTCCTCACGCCAGAGAAACAAATTAATTTGACAACCTACTTCAAACAAGTGGCCACAAAAATCCTGCTATCTGCAAGGCAAATACTGCAAGCCTTGGGGTTCATGGCCTCCTGCATTTTTCTATTTCCATATGCAAGACTGCATATGAGGAAACTACAACGGTATCTAAAAAGCTTATGGTGTCAACATTCTCAGGATCTAGAAGCAATGATTCCTATCATACCTTGCCTACGCCTAGAGTTCCTTTGGTGGGCAAAGGCCTGCCACCAAAAAAGAGACTACCATTCACACTACCCCCTGCCGCCCAAACCCTAACAGACGCATCAGACTATGCATGGGGGGCTTACCTGGCAGGGAAGTGCATTATGGGCAAATGGAACCCAAGTCAAATGCACCTGCATATCAATCAAAAAGAAATGTTAGCCTTCAAGGACCATATTCTTCCAAGACCACTAATGGTAAAGATGGACAACACCACTGTTATGTGGTACATAAGCTAGCAGGAGGGTACACATTCTTACCCCCTCTGCAGACTAGCCATGGTATTGTGGAACACAGCCTTGAGCTACCAAGTGCATCTACAAGCTCAATTTCTGCCAGGAAAACTAAATACACTGGCAGACGGACTAAGCAGAAACCTCATGGACCCACACGAGTGGAAACTGGAACCAAGGATTTTCAGCATGTTGACAAGCAAATGGGGGAGCCCAGATATAGACTTGTTTACCTCTCCCCAGAACTATCAATTGGACAAATGTTGCACAAGGACTCCCCCACAAACAAGCTTGGAAAGTGGATGCTGTGTCCTTCAGCTGGAAAAACCTATCAGTTTATGCCTTTCCTCCCCTGCCTCTGCTCTCCAAAGTACTACTAAAGATCAAACAGGACAAACCAAGGACGATTTTGATTGCACCAGACTGGCCATGCCAACACTGGTACCTCCTCTTGCACATTGTGTCACGGTTGGCCCCATGGCACCTGCCTCAGACTCCTTCCCTGTTGTCTCAGCAGGAGAACCAGATTCTGCACCTTTAGCTTCCAACACTGAACCTAGCAGCCTGGCTAATTACCTAATCTCTCCTTTACCATCCCTCAGTAAACCAATGATGGATATCATTTTAGAGGCAAGGAGGCCTAGTAATAGGTTCATAGGTTCATAGATTAGTTCTAGGCTAACTGCCCTTGCGAGCCATTTTAAGCCTAGCCAATTATCCCTTGTGAGACTCAAACCCTGCACCTTGTGTTTGTAAGGCAAACAGCTTAACCATTAGGCCACCCTCCCAACCTCTATGAACCTATGCACAAGGACTCCCCCACAAACAAGCTTGGAAAGTGGATGCTGTGTCCTTCAGCTGGAAAATCTTATGCTGAAAAATGGAAAAAGGTTCTGTGCCTGGAACCAATCTCAAGGGATGAGCACAGCAGTGCCCAATTTACCTCAGATTTTGCAATACTTAACTGAGATGCTTCACAAGGGCCTGTCTTTTTTCCTCCATCAAAATTCACGCCTCAGCCATTTCTGCTCATTATAACACAGAACCTCCCCTCTTCTCTCACCCACTGCTCAAGCAGTTCCTCAGAGGGGCCAGAAATTTAAGACCACCCAGGAGAGCTCCAACTCCAGCCTGGGACATTAACTCTGTCTTGGAGAAACTCACTCTTCCTCCTTTCGAGCCAGCTGCTACTGCAGATTTAAAATTTCTTTCTTGGAAAACAGCTTTCCTTTTAGCAATCACTTCAGCAAGAAGGGTATCTCAATTGCAGGCCCTTATGGCAGTGGAGCCTTTCATCATCTTTCATGCGGACAGGGTGTCCCTCAGAACCAATCCCTCCTTCATGCCCAGGGTGGTATCCAGTGTGGATCTTAATCAGTCCATTCATTTGCCAACCTTCTTTCCTAATCTACAGAATACAGGAGAATGGATACTGCACTCCTTAGATGTGCACAGACAACTTAGATTCTACTTGGACAGGACTAAACCTCAAAGGAAATCCAAACAAGTGCTGATGGCATTTGCTGCAGAGACAGAGGGGAAGGCTATTTCAAAGCAAACCATTTCTAAATTGATAGGCCATTGCATTCATTTCTGCTATAAGCACCGTGGAAAACCTATTCCACAGGGGATCAGACCCACTCAGCCAGGGCTGCATCTACCTCTACAGCCTTTCTCAGAGGTGTCCCTACCAGGGACATCCTAGAAGCTGCTACCTGGAGTTCTGTACATACTTTCACCAAGCATTATCATTTGCCAATTTTTTCTAAATCCAGAGCTGGCTTTGCCACTGTAGTCTTGCAAGGCCTTATAGCTGGTCCTAATGCTATCTAAATTCCTCCTCCCTTCCTTAGCTTTGGGAATTTACCCAAATGTGATGGCTGCAACAGTGAAACACGAAGAACATAGTACAGTTGTGTGCACTTACCATAAATGTAGATGTTCGAGTGTATTCACTGTTGCAGTCCTGGTTACCCTCCCTGCAGCCCCCTGACTTCTTTTGGCTGTACCTCTACTTTCCTTTACTATGCTTAAAAGCTTTTTGGTGTATTTGCTTTTTTGTTGGAGGTATAACCTTGTATATTTATATATTTAATTGCTCCCCATTAAGTGGACACCTGACATCTGGTGCAAGAAAAACTGATGTAATGGCGTCGGCTGCATGATGTTCATCGTGTTTCACTGTTGCAGTCATTACAGTTGGGTTATCCTGCTGGCAGGCTAATCTCAGTCGGCCTGAATTCCAAAGTCTAGGTCCGGCGTTGGTTGCTGTCGCCTCCTCCCTGATGTCAGTGCGCCAGGGGTATAAAAGATGCAGCCGAAGCCATTTTCTTCAGTCTTTCTTGCCGCGCGGTGCCCGAAGCAAAAGCAGTTCGCAAGTGCCGGTCGGCCGACTCCTGAGTTTTTCAAATACGAAATTCAGATCTGAAGTCTTCATTAAAGCTAAGTACACTGTTGGGGAAGCTTTTTTCTTGCTCCAGACCGATGTCAGAAAAAGTTAATAACTGTATTTCTTGTGGGAAGCAAATACCTCATAAGGATTTTCATTCTTAGTGTATTCCTTGCCTAGGCCCTGATCATAACGTTGCTAGTTATCGGTTTTGTGCTAGATTTAACCAGCGCACTATTAAGCGTTGGTACGATTTTGCATTCCATTACTTTGGCAGAAGATTTAACTATATAATGCCATCGGATCAACCGACTACTGGAGTATATAAAAAAACGTAAAGAAAAAGAGAAGGACAGGCATCTGAGATCCAAAACAGACGACGATGCTTCTTCTAGGCCTGTCGCCGGTTCTCAGTGAGGTGCTTTCGCAGCCCCTGTCACTTGCTACCTCAGAGCCACAGGCCGCTTCCGACTCCCACGTGGAGCCAACTAGGCCTCTGGATACTCAAGATATTGGACACTTGGAAACTATTCCCTCAGATGGGTCCAGAGCCGCTGAGCAGGCATCGGCTTCTGAGGGTGTTTTCAGGCCTACACAGCTGTATGTGAAACCTACTTCAGCTGCAAAGACAAAGACTAAAGCAGCTCTAAAGACAAAGAAACAAGTACAGCATTCACCTGGACAGGCCTCCATGCCTAAAAAACAGATGCTTAAAATGTCCGAAGACCTTATTACTTTGATCAGGGATCTCATCCCCCTCCTGATAAGAGGCCTAGGCAAGAGTTAGAATATGAATCTTCAGACCAGGTTCCATTTCCTCTGATTCCTCCTCTGAACAAGATTACTCTATTCCTCCCTATGAGGATTCTGATGCTGAAGAATCTATTCCTTCAGCCTCTTCTCCTGAGGATTATTCTTTTGGGGAAACTCTGCATACTATGAGGGAGCATTTCCACTGGGAGAGCCAAGATTACTCAGAATCCAAGAAAAGGCTCAGAGACTTCTTTTTGTTACCCCAGCACAGGCCCCTTGCTATCCCGCCTGTTTTAGACATTGCAGATGATGTATTTTCAAAATCTAGTCTTTCTCCAGACTCTTTACCACCAGCCCCTGTTAAACCAGACAGATACTGTAGGGTTCCTGATTCACATAAATTTCTCTATAAGAACCCTGCAGCTGACCCAAAAAACATCTCGCAGGGTCCCAAGGGGGTCAAGGCTTCTACTGCAAAAGCCCTATTCCCTCTGACAGGGATTCTAGGGCCCTAGACAGATGGGGCAAAAAGATTTATACCTCTGCTACCTTGGCGGTTAGAGCCTTAAACTGCCAATTCCATATGCTTAAGTATCAACAATATCTTATGGCGTTGCTTAAACAGAAAATGTCAGCAAATACAGAATGTGCAGACAACAAAGAAATGCAGGATTTATTGCATGCAGCTGAACAAGTTGGAAAGCATACTTTGCAATGTGGTTTTGATTCTCTTGAGGCCTCCTGCAGGGCCGCTGTTACAGGTTCTGTCATTAGGAGGCATGCTTGGTTAAAAGAACAAAATCTGCCTGATCTTGTTAAAGCAAAACTATTAGACGCTCCTTTACAGCATGATATTTTGTTTGGTGTTAAAGCAGAAGAGGTATTGAAGAAAATGGAGGACAAAGCTAAATCTGTGCAAACAGTCAAGGATTTCTTGCAGGAACAGCCTCCCAGATTTAGCAGGAACTGGCCTACAAAGAATCGGTCCTTTCCAGTGTCAGATAGACCACAAAGGGGCAGATACAGACACCCCAGAGGCAGATCACAGCCCCAAGGTTCATACAGGCCTAAACAATGGGGTGATTCTACCTCCAAGAGCGGAGAGAAAAAATCACAGCCATACAGGAAACAGTCTCAATGACTTTCCACTTCCAGCACCAAGCACTTACCTTTTGGCAACCCCTTTGGGGGGAAAATTAGCACTTTTTTCACAAAATTGGCAAATAATCACCCCGGGCAAATGGGTTCTGAATATAGTGTCACAAGGCTACAGATTCCACTTTCACACCCTGCCAAAACTAAACGGTATGCCAGACCTGCCACGCAATCAATGGGCAGAGGCACAAAAACAAGTTTCATCCCTCATGGACATGAGGGCCATTCAACAAGTGCCAGAGCAAGAGCAGGGACAAGGATTCTATTCAAGACTGTTCTTGGTACCCAGAAAAGACAAAGCCTGGAGACCAATACTGGACCTATCTATTCTAAACACATACCTGGATATTCCAAAATTCAAAATGTTGACTTTACAGCAGCTTCTGCCCATGTTGGGCAAGTAGGCTTGGCTTGTGACCTTAGATCTAAAAGAGGCATACCTGCATGTCCCAGACAAACATGCAGAAGATACCTCATATTCAAAGCTGGCTCAGTGCACTACCAATTCTCCGCACTGCTCTTTGGCTTATCTGCTGTGCCCAGGGTCTTCACAAAGTGCCTGGCACCAGTAATTGCATTTTGCAGACAAAGAGGAATATAAATATATCCTTACTTGGACGACTGCCTTATACAAGCGGAGAACAAGGACGTTCTACTACAGCATCTGACGTTTGTAAAGAGATTGCTAACAAGTCTAGAGTACACAGTAAACGAAAAGAAATCAAAACTCATACCCTCTCAAGAGATAATATTCCTGGGTGCAAGCTTAAATACAACTGCCCAGATGGTTTATCTCACACCAGACAAGCACAAACAACTAACTACTTATTTCAAAATGTTGGCAACAAAGACCCAGTTATCTGCAAGAAAAATTCTGCAGACTTTGGGTTTCATGGCATCCTGCATTCTGCTAATTCCATATGCAAGACTGCATATGAGGAAACTTCAATGGTATCTAAAAAGTGTTTGGACTCAACATTGCCACAGCCTGGAAACAATAATTACCCTCATTCCCTGCCTGCAGCAGGAGTTTCGATGGTGGACAAAAGCCTGTCACCACAACATGGGACAGCCATTCACCTTACCCACAACCAGGCAGACATTGACAACAGATGCATCAGATTATGCCTGGGGAGCCCATATGGCAGGAAGATGTATTCAGGGCACATGGTCCGCAAGTCAAATGCATCTACATATCAATCAAAAAGAGATGCTAGCTGTTCAGAATGCCCTAACAGCCTTCAAGGATCTTCTTCATCCAGGACAACTGCTAATAAAGACAGACAATACCACAGTCATGTGGTACATAAACAAGCAGGGAGGCATGCATTCTACCCCCTCTGCAGGCTAGCCATGAACTTGTGGGATACAGCATTGACTTACCAAGTACATCTGCAAGCACAATTCCTGCCAGGAAGGACAAATACTCTGGCAGACGAACTAAGCAGAAACCTAATGGATCCCCACGAGTGGAAATTGGATCCGCAGTATTCAGCATGATAACAAGGACCTGGGCATGCCCAGACATAGACCTCTTTGCCTCCCCTCACAACTACCAACTGCAGAGATTCTGCACAAGGACTTATCACAAGCTAGCATGGAAAGTGGATGCTCTATCTTTCAACTGGAAAAATCTAACAGTATATGCTTTTCCTCTTCTGCCTCTCCTCTCCAAGGTACTCCTCAAGGTCAGACAAGAGAAACCCAATATGATACTGATTGCCCCAGACTGGCCCCACCAGCACTGGTACCCAATCCTAAAGAGCTTGTCTCAATGCCCACCTTGAACATTACCTCAAATCCCTCACTTATTGACTCAACAAGACAGTCAGATACTGCACAGCCAACTCAAGACCTTAAACCTGGCAGCATGGTGGATAATGTAGCCTCTCAAGGCACACCTCTCTCTAAAGCAGTGATGGATGTTATTTTGGAGGCCAGGAGGCCTAGCACCAGGAAATCTTATGCAGAAAAATGGAAGAGATTCTGTGCTTGGAACCAGGCACAAGGTTATGATACGACTGTTCCAAATATTCCTCAGATTTTGCAATACTTAACTGAGATACTGGAAAAGGGCCTTTCTTTTTCATCAATTAAAATTCATGCCTCTGCCATTTCAGCTCATTACAATACAGAACCACCAATTTTTTCTCATGCATTACTAAGGCAGTACCTCAGAGGGGCCAAAAACATAAGACCCCCTAGGAGAGCACCAATTCCTGCATGGGACCTAAACTATGTCTTTGAAAAACTTACACTGCCTCCGTTTGAGCCAGTCACTGCAGCTGATATAAAATTCTTATCCTGGAAAACAGCTCTGCTCCTAGCAATAACCTCCGCTAGGCGAGTCGCAGAGTTACAGGCACTCATGGCTGTGGAACCCTTTATCATTTTCCATCCTGACAGGGTTTCTCTGAGAACAAACCCTACATTTATGCCTAAGGTAGTCTCCAGTGTGGCCCTTAACCAAACAATTAATTTGCCTACCTTTTTATCCAAACCCACAGAATAAAGGTGAGGGAATTCTGCATTCTTTGGACATTCACAGACAGCTATGCTTCTACTTGGACAGAACCAAAGCTATCAGAAAGACTGAACAGCTTCTAGTGTCATATGCGGCAGTATCACAAGGAAGGCCTATCTCGAAGCAGACTATTTCAAAGTGGATAGGCCATTGTATTCGTTTCTGCTATTCACGTCATGGCAAATCAGTGCCTAAGGACATTAGGCCACATTCAACAAGAGCAGCAGCCACCTTCCTCAGAGGAGTACCAACCAAAGACATCTTAGGGGCTGCAACTTGGAGTTCAGTGCATACTTTTACAAAGCACTGTCACTTACCTCTCTACTGTAAATCCAGGGCAGGCTTTGCCACTGCAGTTCTGCAGGGCCTGATAGCCTCTCCTAATAGACTCCCAACCTTAGCTTTGAGATTCAACCCAATTGTAATGACTGCAACAGTGAAACACGTTGAACATGGTACAGTTGTGTACATACCATAAATGTAGATGTTCGAGTGTATTCACTGTTGCAGTCCAGGTTACCCTCCCTCCATACCCCCTTTCTTTGCTGGAATTTATCTGTACTTCTCTATCCTATACAACCTATGTGGTGTATTTGCTTGTAGATGAAGGAAAAGTTGTTTTATGTGCATGCATGCTTATTGGCATAATTTAGTCTACCATTTTTTGGGGCACCTGACATCTGGGGCAAGAAAAATTGAAGAAAATGGCGTCAGCCGCATCTTTTATAAACCTGGCGCACTGACGTCAGGGAGGAGGCGACAGCAACCGACGCCGGACCTAGACTTGGGAATTCAGGCCGACTGAGGGTAGCCTGCCAGCAGGATAACCCAATTGTAATGACTGCAACAGTGAATACACTCGAACATCTACATTTATGGTAGGTACACAACTGTACTTTGTATACCCCTGACGACCTGACATCATGGAAGAAGAGACTGCAACTGACGCAGGACCCAAGGCTTTGTTAATCAGGCCGACTGAGGGCTACTGCAAGCAGATAACCCAAATGTGATGACTGCAACAGTGAATACACTCGAACATCTACATTTATGGTAAGTGTACACAACTGTACTTTCTTAAGAATACATAATGTTCTGTATAGTGGCTATTATTCTCACTAAGGATCTGCATCCAAAATCCCGCTCTCTCATTTCTTAAAATGCCCTTCTGCTTCTTCATCATTCATTTCAACTTTGAATTATAACCTTCCGTTTGTTTTATATATATGAGCTTTAACTGAGTAGTGCTAAAATATCCCTTCAAGTTGTGTATTAAACCACCTTGTTTTGTTGGGAGGATCACCGTGTCCCTCTTAACTCTTGCTCTCTTTCCCTTCCAAATAAATTCCTTCAATATTTTATTAATTATTATCCACAACTTTTCTTTTAGTTGATAAAGTGTGACTGAACTGTATATAAAACTAAATGGGCCAAAAACATTTTCACTGCTTGTATCCATAAACAAGGGCTTCTAGTTTCTCATCTTTGCATTTTTTTTTTTGTTTAGTCTCTTCCCACATATCCTTATCTGCCATAACAGAAGCTATTTTAATCCATATTTCTGAATACTTCATCTTGTCATGCCCCATAAATATGGGTATTGCTGAACCAAGTCTTGAGTGGATCCATAATTTATGACTGTATCCTTTGTTTTATTTCCATAATTTTTCTAGGTTTTTAGGCTCATAGGAGATTACTAGGCTAACAACTTAACAGCCCATGCAAGCCTAACCAACACAACCTGATTTTACCTAATATATGGCCCCTAGAGGCAAGAGGATTGCATGGGTTTGTGATTTTTGCCTCGAGTATTGTACAGATTTGTGTGAATTTCTGAATGTTGTCCTATTCACATTTTGCAGTAGTCTTGGGTTTCCTCCTCTTGCTACCCGAATGTCCGGCCAGCATTCAGAAGTTTCCAGTCACTGTTAGGTGCATGGGATGTCTGATATCGCTAGAGTAACATGGGCCATAAAAGTGAAGTCTGCATACATCTGACCTCAGAACTTCTTTGCCGCCAGTCAAACATCAGCTGTTCCTGCCGTACTGGCTGTCGGATCAAAAAATATTAATATAAATACCCCGTTGGGGACATTTTGTTTTTTGGGGCACTGCATGCTTGTGTGGGTTCATGTCATCCAGGAAGGGTAAGTGCAAGTGCGGCCGTCAGATTCCCCATAAAGACACCCACGAGTTCTACCTTTTTTGTTTAATGCCTACGCACGACCATAAGGTCTGCCCCATATGCCAGGCCTTCTTCCCGAAAACCCTGCATAGCAAATTGCACGCTTTAAGCATATATCTCGAGAATCAGCGCCTAAAGCGCTTAGGCTTGGGTATGGAGGGGCCGTCCGGTCAGCCCATTGAGCTGCCCAAGAAAAAGAACAAAACTGCAAGGCCTGAAGCTGTAGCTGCGCCTCCGCTGCCCAGTGTCAGCCTGTAGGAACAATTGATCTGAAGTAGTTAACTTCATTTGGTCTGCAACCTGTGGGATTCGGATCCGACCTCGGATCCGAGCCGGCAACTTTACAAAGCTTAGATCCAAGCTCCTAGCTCCTCCCCTTACCCATAATCCCCTGCCAACCCTGACTGACCTCAGATCTAGTTTGCCACACTTCTGGTCAGCAGCTAGGTTTTGAGCTCCTGGTTCTAGGGTCTTCACAGAGTTGTGAGAAATTTAAAACTTTGTTTTTCTTCTACCTTTTACTGTACGAATGTGTTGTGTTAGGTTCCCTTTGGTGTAACTCTCATAGTTGAACTTTTTTTAGTTAAATTTAGTTAAATTACCCTCCCCTCCCCTTCGCTGGTGCGTAGTTCTGTGTGTATTGTGTTTGGGGCCTAGTGAGTGTGTTTTCTTTATTATGTCTGATGCCCCAAAGCCAATCTTTTCTTAGTGCACCAAGTGTGGCCATAAGCTCTCCCCGGCGGATGGCCACACTCGGTGTGTCCGGTGCCTTGGGGTTGAACACCTTTCCTCTGGATGCACTATCTGTGCGGCATTCAACCCCGGGGCACTGAAGGACCGGAGGTCTAAGCTGATCCTGGCGGGACTTTTTCCCCCGGATTCGGCTTCGGCCTCCGGTACTTCTGTGGCCTCCTCCCAGGCTTCGGCAGCGGCCACTCCTGCCTCCCTCCCCCCGGCCGGGACTCAATCTCCCGCTTCGGTGCCGGAGGAGAGGGAGAGAAAAACGGAGGGAGAAGCACCACAAGCGGCGAGCCGAGGCCTCCGCTTCGGCCCCCCCACAGCTTCCAGGTCTCCTCCTTCTCGGCTCCGGTCTCCATGCTTCTCACCGGGACCCGAGGAGCAGGAGACCCAATCTCTGTCGAGGTCATCAAAGCGGCATTCCTGGCCAGCCTCGGTGGCCTCGTCGAGATCAACACGTAGTTTTTCTGAAGCTGATTTGGACCGGGTGATGCGAAGGTTCATCCAGGCCCAAATGCAGATGGGAGTGCTCCTGCCTTCCCCCCCCCCTTCCGGGGGGGAGCTCAACACCCTTCTTTGCCCCGATAGCTCCTCCTCCGAGCTCGGAGCCGGGCAGTATCTGGTACTTCGGCTCCGACTCTCCCTTCAAGTTTTATGGATCCGTCCTTGTCGGATCCGAGCTCTCGGAGCCGTGCTCTGAGCTTCGGATCCAAGGGGTTTGGTGTGTCTTCGGCTCCGTCCAGGTCGGAGCACACTGGCCCTTCGGATCCGATGGTCTCGGCGCCGGCTCCGATCCATCCGTCGGATCTGAGTGAGGGTCGGCTCTCGGATCCTAGAGAGAGTGGCTCTCCCTCGGCCTTCGATGTGGTGGAGAGGGCTCTGTTGAGTGCATCCAGGCGCGCGCTCCCTGCTACAGCTCCATCCCACACTCCCTCATGTTTGGGCAGGGCTTCCATCGCCCGGCCACAGGGACAGCCTGCTTTGACGTCTCAGGTCGTTCCCCTGGAACAAGACGTTGCTGGTGAGTCATCCTCGGACAGTCCCCCCGAAGATGTTCCTCACAAGCTGAAGTGTAAGAGGAGGCACGTGGACTCCCCCGAGTCCTTGACAGAAGACACGGATTTGGATGAGGGGAAAGGCTCCCCAAGGTCACCCCCCGAGGATGTCTCCTTTGGAGGCATCATAGAAATGCTTAGGATAAGAGGGGGGTGGTCTGCCCCTAAGGCTTCCTTGGACGAATCCGTGTTCCTGGAGGCGTTCGAAGCAGGCCCATCTACCTCTTGGGTGTCCCCTCCGGCCAACCCCTTAGTGGACCTTATCACCACTAGGGCGTGGAAGGAGCCGGACACTGTGGAGCCAGTCCCCAAACATCCCGACAGGATCCTGAGCCCTCCAGCAGAGAAATCCCATTGGAGCAAGGGACCCCCCGTAGATGCCATGTTGGTGTGGCAGCCACCAACAGGGAGCTAGCCCAAGAGAGTCCCTCGTTCCATCCCCCGAGCAAGGAGTCTTGCTCGATGGACGGTCTCGGGAAGCGGGTCTTTAGCTCAGCGACCTTCTCTGTAAGGTCCCTGAACTACATGGCACATATCATTCAACTTCAGCGAGACCTTATCAAAGAGTACGCTGCATCGCCCCCGGATTCCATGTCAGGGGAGGACAAACAGTTGTACTCCACCCGCATGGCCACTCTTAGGTCTATATCAAACACCTCTATGTGGCTTTTATCCCATGCTACAGAGGGGGCCGCTAGAGCCAGCGGAGCAGGCCTAGATGTCCTTCATGGATGCATCTGCAGTCATAACAACTGGGTTGTCCTGTCGTCAGGCAGCCCTTCGGTCGGCTGGATTCCAAAGTCTGGGTCCGGCTTCGGCTGATGTCGCACTTCACCCGACGTCATCTCTGCTGGTCTGCGGGTATAAAGGCATCAGCCGACGCCATTTTCCTCAGTCTTTCTTGCCGCGTGGCGCCCGAAGCAGAAGCTGTTCGCAAGTGCCGGTCGGTCAGATCCAGAGATTACTACTACCGAATACTACTTCGAAGACTTCTAAAAGCTAAGTACCCGTTGGGGACTCTTTCTTGCCTCAGCCGATGTCAGAAAAACTCAATAACTGTTTAACTTGTGGGAAACAAATACCTCATAAAGATTTCCACTCTTACTGTTTGCCTTGTTTAGGCCCAGACCACGACGTAGCAGCCTGTTCGCCTGTGCTTCCTTCAACCGACGAACGCTTAGGCGTCGGTCGGAGTTTGCTGAACAGTTTTTCGGCTCAGATTTTGCGTACATTATGCCGTCGGATCCTCCGACTACCCAAATTGTTAAAAAACGCAAAGAAAAAGACCGACACTTGCGGTCCGCGGTTTCGGCCGGAACCACGGTTAAGCAAACATGAGTGTCTCGGTTTCGGACGAAACCGAGAAAACTGATCAAAATACAGCCGAATCAATGCCTACTACTGAGGTTTCTGCCACTTTACTTGAAACAGCCTCAGAAATTATACCTACACCTGTGGTTACTAGTGACTTATCAGACACCATCCCTTTGGATGTTTCTACCCCAGCACGTGGTGCTGCTAGGCCTCCTGCAGCCATGTCTATTAAGGCCTTTGCCAGGGCTAAAGCAGCCAAATCTTCTACATCAGTGCCTGTTAAACCCCCCTCAACCAGGCACACTACTAGTTCACAAATGCTTACTCTGGCACAAGATTTAATATCCTTAATTAGGGGAGGGGATCTCAATCTCACCCAGACAGGGCCTCTCAACCCCCAGAAAAGAGACCTAGAGCAGAGCCCCCCGAGCCTGTCTCCTCTGATGATTCTGCGGATGACTCAGATATTACAGACCAGTCAGAGGCTCCTTTCTCCAATTATGAAGACTCCGATGCTGAAGAATCCATTCCAGCTGCCTCTCCACCAGAGGAATTCTCCTTTGGGGAAACCTTACATGCCATGAGAGAACAATTCCAATGGCAACAACAGGATTTCTCAGATTCCAGAAAAAGACTTAGGACTTTTCTGCACTTACCACAACATAGGCCCTTAGCTATACCTCCTGTCCTTTCTGTTGTGGACGATGCATTTAATGATGTCTGTACTGCACCTGATTCCTTACCTCCAGCCCCTGCCAAACCAGATAGATTTTACAGGGTGCCAGACACTCATCACCACCTATACAAGGCCCCACTGGCAGACCCGAAACCATATCCCAGGGGCCTAAGGCAGTAGTCTCGACCACAGCAAAAATCCTATTCCTTCTGAAAGGGAATCCAGGTCTTTAGACAGATGGGGCAAAAAGTTTACACCTCTGCTACTCTCTCAGCTAGAGCTTTAAACTGTCAGTTTCACATGATACAATACCAAGAGTTTATGCTTGATCAGTTAACTAAAAGCTATCCTCTGATGACTCTATAGATAAGAAATATGTATTAGAAATGGTAAATAACATACAACAGGTTAGTAACCATTCTTTAAAATGTGGCTATGATGCACTGGAGGCTTCATTTAGATCAGCCATGACTGGCACAGTGATAAGAAGACATGCATGGTTGAAAGAACAGGCCTTACCGGATCATGTTAAAGCTAAGTTATTAGATGCTCCTATGGATAAGGCCAGTTTGTTTGGTACACCTGCCCAGCAGGTAATGAAGAAAATGGAAGAAAAGGCAAAATCTGTACAAACGGTGAAAGATTTCTTACAGGTTCAGCCCCCAAGGTTTAGCAGGAACTGGCCTGCCAAAAATTGGTCCTTTCCTGACTCCACAAGATCCCAAAGGGGCAGGAATAGACGATCCAGAGGCAGAAATCAATCCAGAGGGGGTGCCTACAGAGGACGACAGTGGCAAGGTAATAACAGAGGCACAGACACAGCCACTACCACTGCAACAGGACAATCACAATGACTTCACTCTAATTCCGCCTACCAGGGAACAAATAGCAGCACCATTAGGCGGAAAATTAGCCTTATTTTCGAAAAATTGGCACTATGTCACAAAAGACAAGTGGATTTTACAAACCATAGACCAAGGTTACCGGTTCCACTTCCACACTTTACCAGTCAAAAGAGGAATGCCAAACCTGCCTCCAAATCAAAAAATAGAAGCTCTACAGCAGATAATGCAATTAACAAAAATGAGAGCTGTGGAAAGAGTGCCAATAACAGAACAAGGCAAAGGATTCTACTCCAGACTATTCTTAGTTCCAAGAAAAGAAAAAACTTGGAGACCTATTCTCGACCTGTCCATCTTAAACACATACATCATTGTCCCAAAATTCAAAATGCTGACCCTACAGCAACTTCTTCCCATGCTGGGCAAGGAGTGTTGGCTGGTAACTCTAGATCTCAAGGAGGCATACCTGCACGTCCCCATTCGACCAAATTGCAGAAGATACCTCAGATTTCTTGCAGGATCAGAGCATTATCAATTCTCAGCATTGCCCTTTGGCTTATCTACTGCGCCCAGAGTATTCACAAAATGCCTGGCAACAGTAATCGCCCACTGCAGACTACAGGGAATCCAAATTTACCCATACCTGGACGACTGCCTGCTACAAGCGGACAACAAAAGCAAGCTGACAACAGATTTGCAAAGGGTCATTTACTTGCTACAAGCCCTGGGATACACAGTCAATTTTCAAAAGTCAAGACTGATACCATCCCAAACAAGGACATTCTTGGGCGCAGAATTGGACACAGTCAAACAAATGGCATTCCTAACTGCAGAAAAACAAAAAGAACTCCCTCTTTACTTCTTGGCACTAACAAAACAGAACAAGCTAACAGCAAGAAAAGTTCTGCAGGCCTTGGGCTTCATGGCATCATGCATAATCTTGGTCCCACATGCCAGACTGCATATGAGAAAACTACAGTGGTACCTAAAGAATTTATGGTCCCAACACAGGCACAGCCTAGAAGCAGAAATACCACTAATCCCATGCCTAAAACAGGAGTTCCTATGGTGGGCTCAAGCATGCCAGACAAATCCAGGCCTACCCTTTCACAACCCTCGAGCAAGCCAAACCATCACAACAGACGCCTCAGACCTAGGATGGGGGGCTCACATGCTGGACAAATGTGTACAGGGATTGTGGACTCAGGACCAGCTACACCTGCACATCAACCAAAAGAAATGCTGGCAGTAAAACTGGCAATCCAAAAATTCAGCCCATTTCTCAAAGAAGGCCATTTGATGATAAGGACAGACAACACGACAGTCATGTGGTACATCAACAAACAGGGAGGCACTCATTCATACCCCCTATGCAGAATGACTTTGGACCTTTGGAACCTGGCACTCAGCTACAACATCCAGTTACAGGCAATGTTTGTACCTGGAAAGGAGAACACTCTAGCAGACATATTAAGCAGAACCACCTCGGATGCTCACGAATGGATGCTACACCCGGACATCTTCAAGACCATCACAAAGAAATGGGGAATGCCACAGACAGATCTATTCGCTTCCCTCTCAATCACCAGCTCAAAAAATTCTGCACAAGGACATTCCACCCGCTTGCATGGAAGGTGGATTCGCTCTCCTTCAGCTGGAAAGGTCTGACAGCATATGCATTCCCACCTCTTCCCTTGATACACAAGGTATTACTAAAAATCAAGGAGGAACGTCCAAGGATAATCCTGATAGCTCGAACTGGCCAAGACAACACTGGTACCCATTGCTGAGGAGCATGTCTCGGGACAAAATGTGGGCAATACCCCTGATGCCTTTGATGTTAACTCAGAACAACTACAGCATCATGCATCCAAACCTAAAAACCTTGCAACTGACTGCATGGAACATCACATAGCAGCAACTAATCCAGATCTTTCCCAAAGGGTTAAAGACATTATCCTTGAAGCCCGCAGACCTTCAACAAGAAGAAACTATGCAGGAAAATGGAAAAGGTTTGTCATTTGGAGTACTGAAAGAGGAAAAGACGTGTCGAATATAGATATTGCTAACATTCTGGAGTATTTGGCAGAGCTTCTACATACAGGCCTGTCCTATTCCTCCATCAAGATACATGCATCAGCTATTTCAGCAGAATACAGCTTTGATCCACCAGTCTTTTCACACCCTCTACTCAGGCAGTTCCTCAGAGGGATCAAGAATGTAAAACCTCCTAGGAAACCACCACTACCAGCTTGGGACTTGAACTTTGTGCTAGAAAAGTTGACACTCCCGCCTTTTGAACCAGCAGCAACAGCAGACCTACAGCATCTATCATGGAAAACTGCTTTCCTACTGGCAATAACCTCAGCAAGGAGGGTTTCTGAACTTCAGGCCCTAATGGCAGTACAACCCTTCCTAATCTTCCACCAAGATAGAGTGTCCATGAGAACTAATCCTACATTTATGCCTAAGGTGGTATCCAGAGTGTCTTTAAACCAGGCAATCCACCTACCTATTTTCTTCCCCAACCCACAAAACAGAGGGGAAAGAATGCTGCATACCTTGGATGTACATAGACAGCTACGCTACTACCTAGACAGAACCAAAAGTAACAGAAAAACTGATCAGCTTTTTGTAGCCTATGCAACAGGAAGAGAAGGAAAAGCAATTTCCAAACAGACAATCTCAAAATGGATAGGAAATTGCATACGATTCTGTTACTCCTTCCATGGAAAACCAATTCCACAGAACATAAGACCTCATTCCACAAGGGCAACAGCCACTACCACAGCCTTCTTACGAGGAGTGGCAGCCAAAGACATTATTGAGGCGGCTACTTGGACCTCCGTGCATACATTTGCCAAGCATTATAATTTACCTCTGTATTCCAGATCCCGAGCAGGGTTTGCCACTGCTGTACTGCAAGGGATCCTTACCACACCATAATTTCTTCATCCTCCTCCCCTAGTTGGCTATGGTATTCTACCCAGTTGTTATGACTGCAGATGCATCCATGAAGGACATAGTACAGTTTTGTACCTACCATAAATGTAGATGTCCGAACTGGATAGCATCTGCAGTCAGGATTACCCTCCCTCCTTCCCCTCTGTGGTACTCCTAGGGTATTTACCCCCCTAATAGCTAGCTGGTGGGGGGAGTCTCTTATGGTGTATTTGTTTGTATATATGTACAAACATGCTTATTTCTTGTGTTTGCCTTCTATCTTTTTGGAAACATTGGCATTTATCCAAAATTTAGCCTTCCAAGAGGGCAACTGGCATCTGGGGCAAGAAACACTGAGGAAAATGGCGTCGGCTGATGCCTTTATACCCGAAGACCAGCAGAGATGACGTCGGGTGAAGTGCGACATCAGCCGAAGCCGGACCCAGACTTTGGAATCCGGCCGACCGAAGGGCTGCCTGACGACAGGACAACCCAGTTGTTATGACTGCAGATGCTATCCAGTTCGGACATCTACATTTATGGTAGGTACAAAACTGAACTTTATGAGGCGCCAGGCCTGGCTCCGACATTGTGATTTCACGGAACCCTTCAAGGCGTCCTTTGCGAATGCCCCATTCGATGGTTCTGCCCTATTTGGCAAGACAGTTCGCGAGACCTTGGTCCAGAGAGAAAAGGACGGGAAGACGTTGTCTGCCGTCGGAGTCCGCTTCTCTGCTCCCCAGAGGTCCTTCTCCAAGAACCAAAAGGGACAGAAGAAGATGTGGTTCCGAAAGTCGCAACAATCCCAGTCTGCTCCGGACTCCCATTCCTTCCGTGGCAGAGGAGGACAGGGTGGACGCCGCCCTAGAGGCAGAGGGGGCCCGAAGAACTTTGGGTCCAGGGAAACCTTCTCTGATCGGCCCACACAGCAACCCTGAAGGGTTGCCCGACTGCTCCACTCTGGAGGCAGTCGGGGGGCGTTTCTTGAAGCACCTGGCAGCTTGGGAGTCCATTACAACAGACTGCTGGGTGCTTCGTATCATATCCAGAGGATACAGAATTCCCTTTTCCTACATTCCCGATACCTCCGCACGCCTCTACGATGTTCCACCCAATCAGAGGGAGGCAGCAGCTGTGGAAATTCGGCTGCTTTTAGAAAAAGGAGCCATCCAGCACGTCCCCCCCAGGCCAGTCAGGATCGGGTTACTACTCCAGGTTTTTTTTGGTGCCAAAAAAGACGGGGGACCTAAGGCCCATTCTCGATCTTTCCCTGCTAAATCTGTCAGTAACCAAAGAAAAGTCACTCTTCAATCTATTCTCCCCCTCTTGCGAGAGAGTGACTGGATGTGCTCCATAGATCTCAAGGACGCGTACTACCACATACTAATGGACGAACGGTCCAGGAGGTTTCTCCGCTTCCGGCTGGGAGCCAGTCATTACCAATTCAGGGTCCTCCCCTTTGGTCTCACCTCAGCCCCCAGGGTGTTCACCAAGGTATTAGCAGTGATTGCGGCCCACCTGAGACTCCAGGGAATGCAGGTCTTCCCGTACCTAGACGACTGGCTTCTCACCGCCCCGACAAGGCATCTATTATGCTTAGCCAGGGGCTACTTTCTCAACCTTGCTCCACAACTCGGGATCACCATAAACTCGAACAAGTCCTCTCTCACCCCGACTCAGGTGATAGACTTTATCGGGGCCAGATTGGACACCAACAGGCAACTAGCCTTCTTAACTTCTGACCGGTTACACACCTTGAGGGCACATGTGCGGGCCATTTTTCAATCTTCAAAACCTCCGGCGGGATTGGTTCTGAGGGCCCTGGGGTCCATGGCAGCCGCTATAAACCTCCTTTCCATGGCACGTCTGAACATGAGGATTTTACAGTGGACTCTCCAAGTCCAGTGGTCCCTTCTTCACTACCACTTGAGTCACCCCATTTCTCTCAGCAGGACCTGCAAGAGGGCTCTCATTTGGTGGCCCCTTTGCCACGACCCCCCCTCTCGCCACGGTGACCACGGACGCCTCTCGTCTGGGGTGGGGGGATTATTCGAGCAGGACGGTCTGAAATGGGCCCTTTGATCTCTACAAAATTGTGCAAAACGTTCCTAAAGGGAACCTTTCTTCTTAGACCTCCAATAAAGGAAATGGTACCCCCATGGGATTTGACTTTGGTATTACAAGCCCTGACAGCCCCTCCCTTCGAACCGGCGTCTTCAGTAGACCTCAGATATTTGTCGTGGAAAACAGCCTTTCTTGTGGCTATTACCTCAGCAAGGAGAGTATCCGAATTGCAAGCTCTTTCTGTGAAACCCCCATACTTAGCCTTTCACAAGGATAGGGTTTACCTCAGGACCAATCCCTCTTTCCTTCCGAAAGTAGTTTCTGAATCTAATATCAACCAATCTATCAACTTGCCGGTATTCTTTCCTAACTACAAGAACAAAGGGGAGTACAAATTACATTCTTTGGACGTACACAGACAACTTAGATTTTATATTCATAGGACATCCGATCATAGACAAAATATGTATCAAAATTCCAGCAGGCCCGCACCTCAAGGAGTTCGTGCCCATTCAACTACGGCTATGGCTACTTCTGCCGCCTTTAAATCCAGGGTTTCCTTGGATGTTATCTGTTCACCAGCCACTTGGGCCTCATCTCATACCTTCATCAATCATTATAAATTGGACATTACCTCCAGAGGGAGAACTTCTTTTGGCTCTGCAGTGCTCCAGAACATCCTTCCATGAAGGCCGCCCAAGGTTTAGGTAGCTGGGGACTCTGTCCCACAGGTTGGAGACCAAATGAAGTTAACTACTTCAGATTAAGAAGTTATGTACTCTCCATAACGTTCCATCTGAGTAGGTAAACTTAATTTGTCTGCAGCCGTTCCTCCCCCCTCCGTCCCCCTGACCTTCAGATGTGTTTTCATGTCATATAGTGATGTACCATTCTGATAATGCAGTTAGTTTTACACTATAGTGCTTGCGGGCAAACTTGATCTAAGGTCAGTCAGGGTTGGCAGGGGATTATGGGTAAGGGGAGGAGCTAGGAGCTCGGATCTAAGCTTTGTAAAGTTGCCGGCTCGGATCCGAGGTCGGATCCGAATCCCACAGGTTGCAGACAAATGAAGTTTACCTACTCAGATGGAACGTTATGGTGAGTACATAACTTCTTATTTGCTGCTGATATGAATACAGCGGGTACCAATGTGAAAGCCGCAGAACCCAGAGCTGAAGGCACGTCCTTGGAGGTCCTGCAGAGGTGAGCTTCTCACAGTGAGGGGGAACCTCAGCTTGCACTGGCCAGCTAGGCGGATCCCTCCCTTACAGTGCTGCTAACCAACACCAGGCATACCCTGGCCCAGATGCCCACTAGTTCTTCTGTTAAACTAAAAGGAAGAAAGCATACTTCTCCCCATTGGAAAGCCAGCCTGATTGGCAGTTTTTTTCGCAGAGTCTCTTCAATGCCTTCATGGCTTTAAGGCCTGCTATTCCCTTATCTTCCCCAGTGGGTCCTCCTGTGATGAGCCCTAGGCCCCAGGCCTTGGACACCTCTTAGGGGAAGTGGAGGAATCATGTGACTCTTCCTCAGAGAATTCACTTTCTTATGTCTCCCAATTACCCTCCACTCTTAGCTATACCTCCCCAGAGGAAGAATCTGCTGAAGCAGATTCCCCAGCTGAGGATCTCACGTTTGGAGAGACCATTGCTAAGATGAGGGAGCATTGCAAATGGGATTCTTCTGAGATGACAGAAGTTCAGAAAAGATACTACTCCTTCAGATGGACTCCCCTGCCCTTTCAACTATACTCCCTGTACTGCCAGCATTTCTTGATGCACTTAGTGCAGCATCTCTTAACCCAGACTCTCAGCCCCCTGCATCCCGCAGGCCTGATAGAAGGCACAACCCAGGTGTGAATTTCTGATTCCCCACCCATTGAGCTAAACTGTGTTTAGAGAGAGCCGTGGAAGGGCTCGGCTTTACGTGAATAAGAAGCCTGTTCCAAAGAAGGGGCAATCTCTGAGAGCCATATCTGTCTGTCTCTCCAGTATGTTTTGTTTCAGTCTCTAAGTGTAGATCCCTATATCAGGTGATTCTGTACTGTTTGACTTGCGAATGTGTAGCTGCTCCTTCAGGGTTGGATTTGTGAGTGTCTCTTTGGTCAGGCATAGGTCTCCCCTTAATATTTTGTAGGAGACAGCGTAAAGGGATGGAGCTTTTAGTCTGTTTGTATAGAACACATTGTTTACACCCTGTATTTTCTTTGTAAGGAACATCTTGAGGTTGCTGCTTCTGTAAGTGCCTGGTCAAGTGCATGCCAAATGGCGCATTGTACTTGATTATTGGTCTGATGATGGCTGAGTACAGCAGGACTATAATTTCCTTGGATTTGGATGCCATACCTTTACTTATAAAGTTGTGCCACATAGAAGGACTTCCCTAGTATTGTGAACACATGGCGGTCAAAGTTTAGGCTACCTATATTTCTGTGTACCTAGATCTCTTACCTCTAAGTCTGCTGTTATGGGTATGCTATTAATGTTGTAATTTGGAGGGTATTTGACTTCCCAAAGCATAAGATAATGTATTTTTGTTGCATTTAGGATTAGGCCGTGGTTCTGGCACCAATCATTTTTCTGACTTCGATCCTCCTGAAGGATATCTACATCATTGGGAGATTCAGTGATTGCCCCCAGCTTGCAGTTGTTGGCAAACTTTGTCATCCAAAGGCGTTCCACATGACTTCAGAGAAGTGTATTCTGAATAAGAGTGGTCCCAGCACTGAGCCCTGTAGCACACCACTAGTACCTGACCTCTTGCTGAATCTGGATTCACCCACTTTAACCACATGTGTTCTGTCCATGAGCCAGTTGGCTATCGATCTGGTGACATAGGGATGTATGGCCAGTTTTGTGAGTTTATTTATAATACCTGAGTGGGGAATTTGTTAAATGATCCAGTAAAGATTTGAAGCTGTCTCAAAATATTACAAAACACAGAGATGTCTTTGTCTGGATTTATCAAGTGCATAAAAGTGTGATCTGGAAATAAAGCCAACTTGTTTTGATTATCTTACGAGTTATATCCTTGAATATCTGTGTTCCCAATTTTGTTTTCCAGTGGTTCTAAATGTAAAGCAGATAGCAAAGAGGAAAGAGGGCACCCCTGATTGGTTCCTTTGTTCAAACAGTTTTTTTTTAGAGGACGCTCCTATTTTTATTTTTGCTTCCAGTCTTAGCCTCTTAATTAGTTTTATTATTCCTTCAGGGAATGCAAATTCTTCCACTGCCTTCATCATAAAATCCCATTCTGCTTCCCTCTGAATCATCATTGCTTAACCCTCTTTAGGTAATACAGCCGCCATAGCTTTCTTCCTAGATGCTGGAGCTCCCCCTCCTATTAAAATATTATTAAGCAAAATCTTGCATATCCTTATCACTTTCTACCCTCCTAACTTCCACAGGAGTCCTCCGTGCAGATTGATCATACACCCCCATTTTTACCTTTTCTCCTCATGTTAGTTGCTAGTTGTTGAGCCTTATCTTCATGTAATCTTGGCATAATTGTCTTCCATGGATATTTCCATTTGTACTTTTTTTTTGTTCCCACATTCCTTTCCTTTTTACAAATTTTCTTAAAAATTTTTTTTAAAAAATGTGTAATACCTCTGTTGTATTTCTGGTTGTTTTTCTTGTCATAAGTTCCTTATGTTTGGTGATAACTCTTTCTACTTTCTGTTGCCTGAGTCAGTGTGCTAAGTTTTTGTGTGTCTGTTTTGGAGCTATCTAAAAATAGCTGCTTAACAGCACTCTTTCTAAACTCATGCATATTATTGAAGTACGTCCTTATTTTTTTCTAACACTCTGCAGTTGCTCCTTTTCCTCATCTTATCTTTATCTTGTTCTGTGACATTCCTCTTATTCTGAAGTGCTTTTATTGAAAATAATAATTCCTCTTACTTCATAACCATATCAATTTCTCTTTTATGTTTACCCTGTTTTTAATCTCCATTTTTATTTTATCCACACACTACCTGTCCCGCCTGAGGAAATGTCTATCTTCTTTAATAATGCTTGAATAATTTCTACTACCCATTCCTTAAGTTCCTCTTTTTTAACAGGTAGGTGAAAAGGAAAGTGTCACTGTCTCATTTTTACTTCATTATCCTGCATTTCTATCTTCTTTTTTGTTGGTGCATGATCTAAAATAATTATTGGGTGTGTATCAAAACTTTCAGTTAAATCCACATGCACCTGTAAAATAATGTTTCTGTCCAGTCTAGCCCAGTTATTGTACCTTGGGGAATAATATGCAAGTTCTGTCAGAGTTCCTGCTACTGAAGTCACGTATTCCATACCACATATTTTCATAAATTTCCTTAAAAATCTACTCTCTTGTTACATTTGCCTTGTAGGTCTCAGTGATACATCTGCATAAGTTATTTTCCATACAGAAATCTGATAATTTCTCCCAAAATATTCTTAAGCTCCACAATAGCAGGTTTTGATAGAATATAAAATACATGCCAGCATAGTCTTCCTAACTTGCCAATAGCCACTTACTACCACAAATCTATCATTGTCTTTTTTTAGTCTTCGATCACTATTGGAGCCCCTCTTGAAATCAGTATTATTACTCTTTTCCTTTGTCCCTGATATTCTGCTGAATATCCATCTTGAAATTCTTTTTGTCAAATTCATATGCTCGTTTTTCCAAGCGTGTCTCCTGCAACATTTCTATTTCCAGTTTGCATTTCTTTATATAATCCCATAATCTTTCCTTTTTGACTATACCTGTAAATCCATTTACATTCCAAGATGCTGTGGATATAGTAACCATAGTGATAAAAAAAAGTGTCCCCAATTATTATGCACAACTATTTGATGTGTATTTCCAGTTTCTGTCTTACATGCACAAACCAATGTTTAGCAGGCTGATATTTCATACAGTTGTTTCTTCTCATCTCTTTTTGACCCTATATTACATTTATCTAGACTTTTTGCTTTAATGAAAATCCTCAAGCAAAAAAAAACTAAATACATTTTCATAATATCTCATCCCCGATTAACTTAGAACACACAAAAATGTGTACATATTCTACAAATGAAGTTTAACCCTCCAGATAGTATTGTCCCAGATCTTCAGCTGCATCACAAGCATAACCTAATCTATAGTTAGTTACCCATGCTAAAATGCATGTTAAGCCTGTGTCCCCACTTAATGTGATTGCCGTCTTTTTTATGTCTCTATTCCCCTTCCAGATGCGAAAGTAGCCTGTTAGATTTCAGAAAACATTAACTTTAAGCCAAAAGAAATATTGCACAGGCTACTTTAAATAAAGCTACATTTTGCACTGTTCTATTAAATGCCTTGAAGTATTAAAGCTGCTGAGGGATTAATTTCATCCTCTGTTATTTGCAGGTTTATCAGTTTATCTGAATAACTAGTTAAAGCTGCTTCAACATTTTCCAGCCATTTGTTATTTGAGTTGATATATTCCTTCAGTGTTTCATTTATTTTACTACCTTCTGAGTACATTTCATTTATTTTTTCCTCTAAATTACTGGAAGCCATCTTTTGAAACAAAGCTGAAGTTTGCTTTTCGCTGAGTAGGTTCTGGATTCTTCCTAGCCAGTGTTTTCTCTTCACCTTTACTGGTTGATTTTCTTTCAGGTTCTTCATATTTTCTCTTTGCTGGCACACAGGCAGTGTACATATTAGCCAGTAATTGAATTTTACCCAAGGTTACAATTTTACTGGTCTTTTTGTCTTTGTTTCTATTTTCACATTGGGGAGAGCTGAAGTTAAGCTATTAATTAGTGTGTCCAGCCATCTTGGAAGTTCTTGACAAGGCTTACTTCCTGAGAATGAACTCTTTATCTCTGAAATGTCCTCTAATGATGTCAGCAAGAAAGATCTTGAGAGCCCCGAGCTTCCTGGCATCTACAGCCCAAATGATTCCCCGTAACAGACATCACATAAGGAAAATGTATTTGTACCTCAAATAATTTTGAGCTCAGCACTGTTATCTTCTAAGTTTTTAGTTCTCTTTGTCATCTTTGTGAAGAAAGAGCTAATGTGATGTCAATTTTGCTTTTATTATCACTTGTGGGTTGGATCCGATCCATCGGATCTGTTTTCACCTTTTACAAAAGCTCGAGGCCTTCAGCAAAGCTCATGGGTATTCTGCCTTACCCGTAATGCAGTTCTCTAACTCCCTCAGGTCTTGTTTGCCCATGACAAATAAAATTATAAGCAGAACTATTCATAGATTAAAATGTAGAGGTTTATGAGGCTGCAGAGTTCAATTATACCCAATTAGTACTACCCAGTCTCCCAGGAGCATAGGCAGGGGGTATGGTGGGAGAATTGTGAGAATAAATCCGGAGATGGACAACACACTTGGAATGTTATATTCCTTACATAACTTCTTTATGTGATGTTGTCAGTCTGGCCTTTATTCTCACTTGTGGGACCGTGTCCCAAGCTACCTGCTTCTTGGGTGGCTCATGGGAGAATATTCCTCAGAACCATAGAATTGAAGGATGCTCTATTCCCGGAGGCCAAATCTACTTTGTAATGAGTGATAAAGGTATGAGGTTTTGGCCATGTGGCTGCAGCACAGATATTGTCCATAGACAGCCTAGCTTGGAAAGTGGCAATAGTAGCTATCGCTCTGGTAGAATGAGCTTTGACAGGTGCAGAGAGAGTTTTATTTTTAGAATTGTAAATAAAGAAAATGCATTCAGAAAGCCATTTGGATAAGGTAACCTTAGATACTGGTAGGCCTTTCATGTTGCTAGAGTAAGAAATAAACAGCTGTTCTGATTGTCTAAGTTCTGCGGTTCTGTGTATATAGAAACATAACTGTCTATGAACGTCCAATAGATGTAACGAGTATTCTCCTTTATTTTGAAAATTTGGGAAGAATACCAGTAACTTAGCAGATTGATTGAGGTTAATTTCAGATACAGCTTTGGGCAGAAAGGAGGGGTTGGTGCTTAAAGAAACTCTGTCTTTATGAAAAATTAGATACAGTGGCTTGACAGATAAAGCTTGTACTTCTGAAACTCTCCTTGCTGAGGTAATAGCTTCTAGAAAGAGCTTCTTCCAAGAAAGAAACTTCAAATCACATGCAGCAGAAGGTTCAAATGGAGGATAGATAACATTGGACAAAAAATTCAGATTCCAAGGTGGGGATGGGTCTTTGTACTGGGGGTCTTAGCATTGTAGTTCCCTTCAAGAATGCTTTACAAGTCTTTGACATGATCCCATATCTATTTTCTCCTATATGTAAGTTTGAAAGCACTGCCAATTGAACTCTAATAGTAGCTGCTGCAGCACCTTCTTTGAAGAGCTTAGCCAAAAATTCTAATATAGAATGAATGGGAACAGTGAAGGGGTCACTCTGGTTGCAGTTAGCCCATGTGACAAATTTCTTCCATTTTCCTTTTTATAGCTTACATGTGGATGACTTATGAGAAGACACAAGAATGTGTCTGACCAGAGAGGAAAGGGAAGGAAACTGTGCTACTAGGAATTGGAGCAGCCAAACTGTCAGCTCGAGATTGTTTAGATTGAGATCCCTGACGGATGAGTCAGAAGGTCTGGAATAGGGTCCAGAATGCATAGTTCATCTTGAACATGAGGCTGGAGAAAGAGAAACCAAATTTGTCAAGGCCAATAGGGGGAAATTAGGATTATAGTTGTCTTCAACAAACTTGCTTTCAAAAATTTGGGAATTAGAGGAATTGGAGGAAATGCGTAAAGGTGTCCCGAGGGCCAATCATGAACAAGTGCATCCCTTGGGGACTCTCCGGAGGGGAGATCAGGGCAAAGTAGTTGCTGCATTTGGTATTTGCGGGCAAAGCAAAAAGGTTGCAACAAGGCTGACCCCATTTTTGGAAGATCTCTTCCGCAACGTTTTGATTGAGGGACCATTCGTGAGGCCATAGTATAGCTCGGCTCAGTTTGTCTTCTATTACGTTGGATCTCCCCAGTATGTGCATTGCTACTAGGAAGCAGTTGGAAGATGTTGCCCATTGCCAAACCCTCAGGGCTTCTCAACAAAGGGGATAAGATTTGGTTTCTCCTCTGCTTGTTTATATACCAGACCACAGACATGTTGTCTGATTGAATTGCTGTCGTTCCCAGAGGAAGGGTATCTTGAAATACTTGCAATGCTAAAAGCACCACCCACATCTACAGGATGTTTATGTGCAAATGGGCCTCGCTTTGATGCTAGACACCTTGAGCTGTCTTTCCCAGATAATGCCCCCCCCCCCAAATCTGGGACGCATCAGTGGTCACCATGGCTTGGGGTTAGGGAGGAGTGAAGAGACGGCCTTGAGCCACTAGGAGAGAATGAAACTGCCATAGAAGATCCTTCTTGCATGAATTGGTTACCATTATCTTGTGTGTGATTGGAAGTTCTAGAATTGACCACTGAGGTGCAAGTAACCATTGAAGAATTCTCATGTGGGGAGGAGCTTAGGGGATGAGGACAGTTGAGGTGGCCATCTTGCCCAGTACTTGAAAAACTAGTATGGCCAAAACTTGTTTCTTTCTGATCAGTATGTGTACATATTATCAAAGGTCTTCTACTCTGTCTTGTTCATAGGTTCATAGGTAGGTACTAAGCTATCTGCCCAAAGGCATTTATAAGCCTAGGCGGAATGTGTTGGCTTTTGCCACCCCCTTAGATTAGTTCCCTGTGCCTCTGTCCAGCAGAGCCACTGAAGTGACCCCCGGGGTAAACTTCCTGTTTCCCATCCACTCGGCAAGGTTTCTCTTGAAGAGTGTTAGTGAGGATCTCTGCCTAATGTAGATTGGAATCTTGTTCCAGAGCATGGGAAGTCTCTGGGACAGGAATCTATCCCTCCAGCACGTCCTATTTATTGTTGTGGTGAGGTTTAGATCCCTAGAGCGTGTGGCTCAAGGGGATATGGTTTTCTTTAGGTGGAGCATGTCCATCAATTCTGGGTTGGACATGGCCTTGTATGTCAGGCAGAGATCACCTCTGAGTAGGCGGTATGCAACAGAGTACAGCTGGAGATTCTTCAGTCGAGCTGCATAGGGCATCTGTTTGAGGCAAGTGATCCTCTTGATGAGGTATTTCTGTGGTCTTTCCAGCTGTTACAGGTGTCTTGTAAGGTACATCCCAAATGGGGCGTTGTACTCGATGGGTCTGATGGGTGATGCGTAGAGGGGCACAATGACCTCTTTTGATCTGGATGCAAACCCTTTTGTGATTAGGTGGGCCACATAGAAGGATTTTCTAACCACTTTGGCAATGTGATTATCAAAGGAGAGATTACTATCTACTTGGATCCCCAGATCCCTTATTTCATCTTCCGTATTTAGGGGGCTACCACCTATGTGGTAATTTGTGGGTACTTTGTTTTTTCCAAAGGGGATGACTATGCACTTTTTGGCATTTAGCTTGAGGCCATGGTTTTGACAACAGGTATCTGTCTCAGTGAGACCCTTTTGGAGGATGTCTGTGTCAGCCGGAGAGTCAATTATAGACCCTAGTTTGCAGTCTTCTGTGAACTTGGTCAGCCATAGTCCTCCTGTGCTTGCCTGTACCTCTGAGAAGTATATGCCGAACAGGAGGAGTCCTTGGACTGAGCCCTGGGAAACTCCACTTGTAACTGGTTTACAGTCAGACCTAGCTCCCGCAACTCTTACCATTTGGTTCTGTCCGTGAGCCAGTTGGCAACCCATCTCGTGACGTACAGGTTTAAGTTCAGGCTGGTGAGCTTGTCTATAATACCAGAATGGGGAATGGTGTCGAAGGCCTTTATGAGGTCTAGGTAGGCTGTGTGGACCACCTTTCCCTCATCTATAGCCTTGGTAACTGTCTCAAAGAAGTCCACCAGGTTTAAGAGGCATGATCTGCCCTTAACAAAGCCGGACTGGGTAGGGTCCAATGTTTGGAGGTTCCCAATGTCTCTGTTAGTGAGATCCATGATGATGCGATCCATAGCCTTGCAGACCAAGCTAGTCAGGCTTATAGGGCGATAGTTCCCAGGGTCTGTTGTGGCTCCACCTTTGTGGAGTGGAATAAGTGTTGCTGTGAGCCACTCTATGGGCACGTAGCCTGTGGAGAGGCTGAGTTTGAACAGTGTGCTTAGGTGAGGGGTCAGTTCATCTTTGAGCTCATGTAGGACGCAGCCTGGGACACCATCCCGTCCCATTGATGCTGTGTTTTTGGCTTTGGAGAGGGCTGTTTTAACCTGAGTGTCTGTGATTTCAGGGGCACTACATTCTTCTGGTATGGTTATGGGCCCTTTTGGAGGTGAAGTTTGCATTGAACCTGTTTGCCAGGATGTTGGCGATATCAGTCGGTTCAGTGTATTTTGTGCCATTCTGCACTAACTCCGAGCAGATCTGGGATTTGCCACTTAGATTCTTGACATAGCTAAAGAATGCCTTGTGGTTATCTTTGGAGTCCTTGGCAATTTTTCTTTCAAAGCTAGCCTTGGATGATTTTATGAGGGATCGTAGTTTCTTGCTGATACTGATCAGGGATGTCTTCCTTTCTTGGGATTTTACTATTTTCTGTACTAGTTTCCTCCTTCTATTGTATAGCTTGTTTATGGCAGGGGTCCACCAGACTGGTTTCCTTTTCTTGGAGGAGTGAGTCTTGGTTTTGCTTGGGATAGCACGATCCATGCATTCTTGTAGGTGCCCGTAGAGTGCATTAGTAAAGGATTTTGCAGCTTGGGCAGCATTATCCTTTAGCATGGGGGATTTGAAACTTTCCACCTCGGTCTTAAGTAATGTGAAGTTTGCTTTTGAAAAGTTTTTTGTGGTGGTTTCTTTGACTGGGGGTGTTGGCGGAATGTGGATATCCAGAGTGTTTCGTTTATGGTCACATCTAACCAGTGAGGGGTTGACCTCCAGTGTGGAACACCGGTCGTCCATGTTGGTGATGACCAGGTCCAATATGTTGTCACATCTGGTGAAGGTGTTGACCATTTGATCCAAGACGTTTGAGTGTATAAATTCTAGGAAATGTTGGGCAAGGGAGTTAGTACTTGAGTAGTTTCCCAGTTAATGTTTGGGTAATTGAAATCACCCAATATCAGGGTGTTTGGTAGGACCTTTATGTTTCCCAGTGTTTCCAGAAATGCGGAATGGGGGTCCTGGGACATGGTGGGTGCTCTGTAGCAAGCTACAATTTGAATTGCAGTTCTGCCTGTTAGTTGCATGTGGATGATCTCTGAAGCATCGTGCTGTGCCACTAACCTGCAGGTGTGGGTATCCTTGATGAATATGGATACGCCCCCGCCTTTTGTATTTCGGTCTGGATTTTGTGGCCGAAATGCATGGTATGAGTTGTAGCCTGGTAGTGCTGAGGTGCTCTCTGGAGCCTTAAACCAGGTTTCTGTTACTGCACATCTATCGATTTTCTCCATACTGAGGAGTGCCTCGAGTGCATGCATTTTGAGGTTTAGACTTCTGGCATTGAGTAGCATTACCCTCAAGTTTTTTGTTACTTGTGCTATTTATGGTGGTGGGTTTGTCTTTTGAGCCTTGCCTAAAAAAGGCACTATGGGGGTGGCAAGAGCCTCGGCCAGTATTCGAAAGCCTAAGGGTGACAGGTGCAAGCCATCTCTAGCGAAGTAGCGTGGCTTGTCATGCATGTCATCCCAGGCTGACAGACACTGGATCCCTTTTGAATGACACCAGAAGCTTAGCCAGTTGTTGAAATTGATAATTTTTTTCTTTATACCATCATGGTATCATTCTTGGTGAGGGCAGGATGCTACTCAGGGTCAGGGTCATACGGGCCTGGGCTACGTGATCAGAGAGCTCTTCCATGTCTCTTTTCATGTAGTCCACGGGGGTATGGCTCAGGTCATTCACACCAACATGGACAGTGACAGAGTCATATTTGTACTTGTTCTGGAGTGACCTGAGTGCTTGTGTTATGTGGTGGATCCTGGCACCCGACAGGCAGCTAACATTAACCTTCTCCTTGTTCAGCCTAGTGAGTGGGACGTCAGTGTGCCTGACTGTAGAGTCACCTTTTATTAGTGTGTTGGGTATGTTATTTTGCCTTAAGGGCTGTGATTGCGTGGTACACTGGTTTTGTGAAGTGTGTGTTTCATGGTTTGTGTTGGGGGGGGTGGAGGTTGCTTGGATGTCTGCTCTGGAGGTCTCTATTGCTATTGTAGATTTTTATTTAGAGCCTCCGAGTAGGTTTTTGTGTATTTATGTGTGTTTTTTGCCGGTGCTGGTTTCATATGTCTGTGTGAGACTGGTGGTGTGATGCAAGTAATTCCCTTCTCCTCTTGACTGTCTGGTTCATTCTCAGGTTGAGAGAGCTTAGCCTCCAGTTTGGCTGTATAATTGCATCTCTCGCATATATTAGTGTTTAGTAGTAGGAGGAGAGGGTTGTCTGTGTATGTGAGGCAGTTGTAACATTGCCTCAAAATGCCCAGATTCACCAGTTGGACCAGAGAGGACACCTGAAACTGCTCTTTGGACATGCCTGGATAGGTACACTGAGATGTTTTACTGATTGGCTGGTAAGGTCGAATAGAGAGCCTTGTCCTTCTCTACAGTATAGGGGGGGTCTAGTGCTAAGGTTTATTAGTGCTTGCTATGAGTTTTTGAGCAAGTGCCGGGCTGAGAAGTGAATGGCTTGAGTGCTTAAGTTGAAAGTTTGTGTAGTTCCAAGGGAAAAATTGAAGAGTAGACTTTGTGGAGCCGGGAATAGTTATACCCTACCTAACTGGCACTGTCTGGCACACAAAACTGCGCTAATGCGAGTTTTATAGCACAGAAATGAAAGAGAAATTAGCCCAAAATGGCCAATAAACTACTGATTTCTGGGCTGAAAACACTCCTCCAGGGACAGATAGGCTGCTCAAAGCTCCCCTCTCTCGCAGGTGAACAGAGAAACTTCCTTCTATCCAAGTAAGGTATGGGCAAACACAGAAACTTATAACACAGCCCTGAATTCAGCACTAACCTGAAAACTGGACTATACTAGCTTAGAAAGGTGGGAAAACAAGTACTTTTTTTTTTTTTTTTTTTTCAGAAAATAAAGCAGATAAAATCAAAAAAATACTTTAAATGCACAGAAATGGCTATCACACTTGAGTGTGTAGCCTACAACAGTTAAACAGGTAATTTAAACACAAAAACAACTTTGTTAAAATGCAGGCAGTAAAATAAGTACAATATACAAAAACAAAAACAGCCATAAACAAACTATACAATAGAAGGAGGAAGCTACTACATGATAGAGCAAAATCCCAAAAAGGGAAGGCATCTCTGATCAGTATTAGCAAAAAACTACGGGCACTCATAAAATCGTCTAAGGCCAGCTTCTAGAGAAAAATTGCACAGTACTCTAAGGATAATCACAAGGCTTTCTTTAGTTATGTTAGGAACCTGGGTGGGAATTCCCAGATATGCTCAGAATTAGTCCAAAATGACAAAAAATACACCGAACCCACAGACATTGCCAACATCCTAGCTGACAGGTTCAGCGCAAACTTCTCCCCCCCCTCCCCACCAAAAGGGCAAATATCTATCCCAGCAGAGTGCTGCCCCCCTGACATCTCAGATGCTCAGGTAAGAGCCGCCCTCTCCAAAGCAAAAAACACAGCATCAGTGGGACCAGACGGTGCCCCGGGCTGCGTCCTACATGAACTCCAAGAAGAGCTAAACCCAAACATAAAACTACTGTTCAATCTCAGCCTTACTACAGGATATGTACCCAAAGAGTGGCGTACAGCAACGGTGGTCCCTCTCCACAAAGGTGGTGCCTCAACGGATCCTGGAAACTATCGCCCCATAAGCCTGACTAGCTTGGTCTGCAAAGCTATGGAAAGGATCATCATGGACCTTATAAATAAAGATATTGGGGACCTACAGACACTGGATCCTACCCAGTTCGGCTTTTTTAAGGGCAGATCCTGCCTCTTAAACCTGGTCGATTTCTTTGAAACAGTCACCAAGGCCATTGACGAGGGGAAGGTGGTCCACACAGCCTACTTGGACCTCGCAAAAGCCTTCGATACAATACCCCACTTGGGCATTATAGATAAGTTCACCAGCTTAAATATAAACCCCTATGTCACTAGATGGGTTGCAAACTGGCTCAAGGACAGAACCCACATGGTTAGAATTGCTGGAGCCATGTCAGACTCCAAACCAGTTACAAGTGGCGTCCCACAAGGCTCAGTCCTGGGACCTCTCTTGTTCGGTATATATTTCTCAAAGATACAGGCCAACACGGAAGGACTGTGGCTGACCAAGTTCGCAGATGACTGCAAACTGGGCGCCATAATCGACTCTCCAGCCGACACAAGCATCCTCCAAAAGGGCCTCATAGAAGCAGACAACTGGTGCCAGAGCCATGGCCTCAAGCTAAACGCCAAAAAGTGTATAGTCATCCCCTTTGGCAAAAACAAAGTGCCCACAGATTACCACATAAGTGGTAATCCATTAAGTACGGAAGAAGTAATTAGGGACCTGGGGACCAAGTTAATAGCAATCTCTCATTTGACAACCACGTGGCCAAAGTGGTTAGAAAAACATTTTATATAGCCCACCTAATCATGAAGGGATTCACATCTAGATCAGGGGAGGTCATCGTGCCTCTTTACTCATCCCTCATCGGGCCCATAATTGAGTACAAGACACCTGTAGCAACTGGAAAGACCCCAAAAGTACCTCACCAAGAGGATCAAAGGGCTCAAACAGATGCCATATGCTGCCCGGTTAAAGAAACTCCAGCTCTACTCAGTGGCATACCGCCTGCTCAGAGGTGATCTGTGCCTGACGTATAAAGCCATGTCCAACCTAGAATTAATGGACATGCTACACCTCAGAAAATCCAAATCCCATCGAGCTACGCGCTCGAGAGACTTGAACCTCAGCACTGAAATAAATAGGACATGCTGGAGGGACAGATTCATAACCCAGAGGCTCCCTTCTCTCTGGAATAAAATCCCAGTCCAGGTTAGGCAGAGTCCCTCACTGACTCTCTTCAAGAGGAATCTTGATGAGTGGATGGGGGATCGTAGGTTTACCCCGGGTATCACTTCTGTGTCACTGTTAGACAGAGGCACAGTATACTAACCTCAAAAAAGGGCATAGCAAAATTAATTTAAAATGGGTGGCGAAAGCCAAATACACTCTGGCTAGGCTTATAATTGCCCTAGGGCAGATAGCCTAGTATGAACCTATGAACCTATAATATGTAGCTGAAACAAGCTTTTTAAATCACAGAACCTTTTCGGCATTTTAGGCGGAATTAGCCAAAGGCAGCAAGAAAATGCAGAAAAATGATACTTAATCACTCCAAAGTCTCTCTTTTGTCTCTCTGCTGCTGTAGAAATCTGCAGGGCACCAGACAGGAGCTTGCTGAGCTGTATACAAGCACAAAAACCTTGCAAATGCGGCTTTTATGGCAGGGAAATGGAAGAGATTGAAATTAGCCCAAAATGACCAATAAACTACTAATTTCTGGGCTGAAACCACTCCTCCAGGGACAGATAGGCTGCTCAAAGCTCCCCTCTCTCACAGGTGAACAGAGAAACTTCCTTCTCTCCAAGTAAGGTATGGGCAAACACAGAAACTTGTAGCACAGCCCTGAATTCAGCACTAACCTGAAAACTGGACTATACTAGCTTAGAAAGGTGGGAAAACAAGTATTTTTTTTGTTTGTTTTTTTCTTGTGGAAGATTTGCTATCATTTTTGTTGTGTCTATTTCTGCTCCTATGAAGACCAAGCTCTGAAATGGCTCTAGAGCAGATTTCTCATAATTTATGGTAATTCCTAGTGAGGAGCAAAGTTTTAGTGTAGTCCCTGGCCTGTAGCAGAAGATTTATTTATTTATTTATTTATTTATTTATTTATTATTTATTTTATTTATTTATTTATTGACATTTGATAACCGTGTTTGTCAAACTGGGCTTGTGGCCCATTTTCAGTGGAGACACAAGGAGAAAACCTCCAGTAGTACATTTTTAAACCATTACAATTTTAAACAATATTGATATAGTAGCAGTTATAGCAAAAAGATTCATATATGTTGGGTTACATGCATAAAGTTAAAGTTTAATTAAAAAGAAGCTTAGTAACCTAATTTTACATTGATATAGTTGAATAGGTCAACTATCTATCCAAGATGCCTGGTTGGGGTGGCCATGAGCCAGTTGTCCAGATAAGGAAACCACCAGGATTGATTGGTGTCTTAGGTGAGCCACAACTACTGCCATGCATTTGGTGAACACTCTGGGGAGACCAAAGGGCAGAGTTCGAAATTGGAAGTAACTGCCTCCTAGCCAGAAGAGCAAGTGCCTTATCACCCACCTTTCCATCTGTATATGGTCGTACATGTTCTGAAGGTCTATACTGCACATCCCAATTATTTTTTTCCATAAATGGAAGTATTGACTGCAGTGTTACCTTCCAGAATGTGCTCTTTTTGACATATTTGTTTAGAATGCTGAGATCCAAGATGGGTCTCCAGTCCCCTGTTTTTTTTGGGACTAAAAAGAACCTTGAGTAAGAGGACTTCCGGGGTGACTCTTTTTCTTAGCAACTTTTGAATTTCTAAGGTTGCTTGTTCCCTTTGACTGGGTTGAATGTCTGGAACTGTTTTGTTTATGGGAGTGGGGAAGGAAAAGGGAATGATGTAACCCCTGGATATTATGTTCTGCATCCATTTGTCATCTGTTATTTTTAGCCAGGTATCAAGGTGCAGAGACCATCTTCCCCTGACTGCCTGCAGAGGCAAGCAGTTTTGGCCCCCTTTAGGAGCATTGAAAGGGCTTACTAAAAAAAGATTCTCTGGAGCCCTGATTCTGTGGGTCTCCCCTGCCGCAAGGGTGGCGTATTCCATTATTGCTCTCCCCTCTGCCTCTAGTGGAACTTTCACCCTGTGTGTCTTGGAAAGACCTTTGTGATTTTTTTTTTTGAACCACATCTTTCCAGTACATCTCTGATCTTTAGGGAAGAGTCTGGTGGGTGTGGAAAAACGTACTCCAACGGCAGATAAGGTGTTGCCTTCCTGTTTACACCTGATGAGCATTTCTTTTACCTTGGGCCCAAAAAGAGAGGAGCCATCAAAGGGAGCGTTAATGAAGGAAGACTTGAAGGACTCCATGAAATCACAAAGACTCATCCAGACTTGCCTCCTAAGAGAGATGCCTAAATCTGCTGCCCTACTGTTCCATCTGCTACATATGAGATGAGCCTCATGGAAGAGTTTACAACCGAGTTTAGGGTGGCCATCTGAGCAGTGACCTTGTCTGTCCCCGCATCAGCTACAGCTCCTTGGAAGGAGTCTGTCAGTTCTTTTAACATGTCCCTCTGTAATCTAGTAAAATGAGTTAAGTAGTTCAGCGATCATAAGGCAAAGGTCGCTGATGAAAAGACAGGCTTCTCATACCTATCCATGGTCCTAGAATCTTTATTCGGGAGATGGATAGAGGAACTGGTTTCAGATAGTTCCCTTTTTGTGGCCGCCACCATGACCATGGCATCAACTGCTACACCTTTGGTAAAAAAGGGCTTGTCCATAGGGGCAGTGATATATGTATTTGCCTCCTAGGAGTCGGCTCTATGGAATCTGGGGTCTCCCAAGCCTTCTGAGAGATTAAATTAGAAGGGGGGGGTCACCCAAGAGGTGGAAGGGTGAGACCCAAAAGCCCTCAGGTATACTGAGTCCTCAGCTGAAGGGGTTGTGGACTGCCAGTCACCTCTCTGTTTTAACATTTTCAGGATGTCTCTTAAGGAGACATTTTCAGGAGGCGACCGTGGGGACCCTTCTGCATCATCGAGGTCAGTATCAGATGTGATTGACTCCTCTGGGTAGTCAAGATGCTTCCTCTTGCAAGCTCTCTTTCGTGGGACTTCCTCAGTGGGGTAATCTGGGGAAGTTTCAGAAGAGGGGTGAGTTTATATGATGGACTTCCTGAGGCCTAGAGTCTCTATGATCCTGTGGATGGGTTACATGAGAAGGTAAAGTCACCGACCCAGAAGTGGAAGGAAGATACTGGGTAGACTGTGTCTGAGACTGGGTGCAGTCATTACCCAACTCATAACCTCGAAGGCAGTCTGTCCCTGATCTGAAGAACACCCTGGATCTGACAAAAGGGTTGTCAGAGTCGACGGAATCTGTGGCGCAGAAGACAGACGCTCCGAAGCCAGCAGTAAGATTCGAACTCACCTGCGCCAAATCCCCGGGCCAGACGGGTGAGTGTCTGCTCCTAGATGTCTCCTGCTGTAACTGAGTAGAAGCACTCAGGGCAGACATGGGATCTGTGGAACCAGTGGGTCTAGGATCTGAGACAGCACTAGTTGGACATCCGAATCTTCCAGCTCCGAAGCCAGGGGATGGATTGGAGGAGACGTAGGTGCCGATGGGCAAGACTTAGTCGGATCAGATGCCTTTGGGGTCAGTTCCAGTAACAATTTGGCCAAGGCTGGTGTCTTCAAAAGCCTCTGCACTACCCTAGCCATATCGTTGTCAGACAAACTCCTGGTAGACTGGGTAGATAAAGGAGAAGAACTTGACTTCGTCAAAAAAAGGTGATGGGAGCCAAGAAGGTATCGGTTCCGATGATAAGAGAATGGCTGGGATATCTAAATTCTGTAGAGCCAAAGAGGTTGGAGACGAAGGCTCATGATGCTCTGAAGACCTCTCAGATCCAATTGCAACTTTCTGCTTCAAGGAATCTGAAGCATCTGAAGCAGCAGACAGCTTAGGAATTTTCTCTTTTGGCTCCAAAGAAGACTTCGGAGTTGAAGAAGGTCGTTTTTGTGACTTCGGAGTTGAAGAATGTTTTTTTTATGACTTGTCCGATTTGGAAGACTTGACTCTGGAGAAATAGCCTCAGAAAAAGGAATTTTAAGTAATCCTTTTAGAATAAGATTATTTGTATGCTCCATTAGAGCCCTTTGGTTAAATCTGTGACAAATGGAGCATGACTCTTGTAGGTGTATGGGCCCCAAGCAATACACGCATAGTGTGTGCATCACTTAGGGGCATTTTCTTCCCACACTGCTCACATTTCTTAAACCCTAAGGGTTTACTTTCTGGTTTTTGAGGCATAATTAGAACATTTTAACCAGCTGTAGTACTGGAATTAACACACTCACACCAAAGAACATCCTTTAATTTAAACGGACGTGAAAACAAGTTGTTGTTTTTTTTTTTTTTTTTTTATGTACTAAAGAAAAGAACGTCCTCTAATTTAAATGGACATTGAAAGTGACAGGAGAAGAAATGAAAAACACTCAAAATGTCCTCCAACTTAAACGGACGTAGGGAGGGGAAAGAAAGAAAAGGAACAACACACATTCTCGGAAAAAGTCCTCTGACCAAAATGGACGTCGAAAGGGTAAGGAATTTACTAACTAAATACTATATAAAGATTTTAAGAGAAAGTAGAAAATTATAAACAAAAATTGTCACTTAGCCTAGGGCTTGTTGAGAGAACCACATCTTTCGCTGAGTGACAAACGAGATCTGAGGGAGTTAGGGAACTGCGTTATGGGTAAAATAGAATGCCCATGAGCTTTGCTGAAGGCCTCGAGCTTTTGTAAAAGGACGAGATGGATCCGATGGATTGGATCCAACCTGCAGATAAGAATAAAGGTGGAGATGGACAACACAGATGGAACTTTATAGTAAGTACCTAACTTCTGTTTTTAGTAGATCAACCTGGTAGCAATCATTCCAGGGATTCATTTTTCTTGTCCCAGCTCTTCAGTAAAATATGGCAACAGATGTTACAGATTTTGCATGGGACCTATTCAAAAAATGTTAAGATTCTAGGAGTCTGGTCCGACTAAGACAAGAACTAGTACATAAACATCAAAGAGCTGAAGGCTGTGATTTTTGTCCTTCAAACTTTTCATTATCTCTGGAACCCATGTACTCTTCAAATTCTTACAAAACTATACGACTGCCTTGTGGTATGTGAGCAAATGGGGGAATAAAGTCTTGTGCTCTGCAAATTTGCTATGATAACCTAGGAGCTGGCAGTCTTAACATTACCTATTTTTTCCAGGCCATATGCATCCCCTCAGGTAGGTACACAGTAGCAGACTACTTGGCAAACCCTCATGAATGGATGTTGAACCCCAGAGGTCTTCATTCAGATTGTTAATCTGTGGGGAGATCTCAACTTCTTTGCACCATAGTCCCTTTTGCAAAGAAGTGTCCTCTTCTTTCATCCATGGAAAGGGACATCCCTGTATGCTTTCCCTCCCTTTCCACTCATTCCAAGGGTTGCTGTGAAGATTCAGAAGGACAATCCAAAGATGTTGGAGACCCCTTTCAGCTCAGATGGCATTAGTTCTCCCTTCTTTTTCACCTAGTCAAGGTAAGTCACCACAAGTTAACTCACAGTATGGATTTGCTCACACAGGAAAAGAACTTTCATTTAATCCAAACCTGAAGACCTTGAGCCTTATGTTTTGGATTAATAGGACTTTGATTCCTTTCAGGCACCTTTACTCCAGGCTCATGCTGCAGCTACTAAAGGAGGCATGAAAACTTGCAACAAGAAAATCTTTGTTTCTAAAGTGAAATGATTATCTGTCTGGTGCCACTTTGCAATCCTCAGATTTTTGTATGAGATGCATACATGACTGTTAAGGTACATTTGTTAGCCATCTCAACTTGTGTGAGCTCTGTTTTCATGTTATGAGGTCATTTTCGTAATGATGATCTTCCACACCAGGTCCCCCAAGAAATCCATTCCTCATTGGGACTTGAATAATGCTCTTGATAAGGTAATTTTGTTCCCCCTTGAATATTCTGCTTCTTAAAAAAATTAACATAGAACCCAGCTGTGTTAGTGGCATTAACCTTTGTCCAAACACAAAAACAAATTAGATGTTATTCATGTTTCACTGTTTCAGTCCTGACTTGTGGGATTTCCTGCTGTGGAAGCCTTTGGCCAGCCCAACTAACAGAGTAAAAATCTCCCTGCTCCTAAGGCTGACGGACACCCTACCCTGACATCAGAATGCTTGGGTATAAAGGAAGGCAGCTAACACCATAACATAAGTCTCTTCTTGTTGTTGGAGCCTGAAGCAGTGTTCAGTTCAGTCTGTCTGCACTAGAGAGAAGTCTTCTAAAGCTAAGTACCCCATTGGGGAACTCCCGTTTTTGCTGTAACTCATGTCAGATAAGGTTAGCAATTGTCTCTGCTGTTGTAAGCAAGTCCCACACTGAAACATCCATACTTTGTGTGTCACCTGACTAGGCGTCGATCACAGCTTTCCTAGTTGTCACTTTTGCACCCATTTCAATTGTAGGGCTAACGGGTGTAGGGCTGAGATCTTAGCTATGTGTCTGGATTCCTCATTTCTAAAGGCTTTCCTCCCTCCTGAAAGAGTCTCCTTCATGACTGAATTTTTCCAAAACATTATGCTGAAACAGTGCCTGTCAGCCAGGGAATTTCTCAGAGCATTAGGCCACATGGCATCTTGTATCCTCATGATCCCTTTGGCCAGATTACACATGAGGAAGCTCCATTGGTACCTCAAGATTCAGTGGTGCCTACACTTAGTCTGTGGAGACAGAAATTCCACTGATCTCTGGCCTCAAGGAGAACTTTGCATGGTGGACATGGGGCATGTGCCCAGAAGCTGGGTCTTCCCATCAGGCTCATCCCTCAGGGCCAAACTCTAACCACAAATGCTCCAAAAGCAACCTGGGGAGCTCGTTGGCAGCACCTACAATCCTAGGGCAGCTGGGAAAATCAGTTCAGATACAAGCACATAAACTGGAAAGAACTGCTGGCATGCAGAAGGGCCTAGCGGCTTTCAAAGTTCAGTGGAAACCAAGTGTCCTGCTTGTCAAAGCAGGCAACACCATGGTTATGTGGTATATAAACAAGGAGGCACCTACTCTTACCCTCTTTGTTGACTAGGGATGCAGGTCTGGGAGACAGCTCACTCTCTGGAGTTACACCTCTTGGCACAGTACATACCAGGAACTCTGAATGCTCTTGCAGGTCATCTCAGCAGAAAGTTCATGGATCCCCACAAGTGGCATATGCATTGGGAAACTTTTCTCAGCATGGTCTAGAAATGGGGATCCCCACAGATAGACCTCTTTGCCACCAAAGAAAATGCTCAACTGAAAATGTTCTGTTCCAGGCACAAACCCACAGTCTGGAGGACACATGCTTTCTCCTTCTTTTGGAGCCACATGTTCCTTTATATGTTTGCTTCTCCTGCCTCTTCTTCCAAGGGTCCTCCTAAAAATCAAAGAAGGTGCAAGGGTCATCCTAATTGCTGCAGACTGGCCCAGGCAGCACTTGTACCCTCTGTTACTAAGTTTAACCAACAAAAACCTCAGAGAGTGGACCTCCTTACTCAGGACAAGGGTGGGGTTGTGCATCCCAACATATAGACTCTAAAACTCTCAGCATAGATAATTCCACAAAATGCTCCTGCGAGCCCCAACCCTAAGCAGACATGTTCAGGACATTCTCAAAGAGGCTAGAAGATCTAGTACTAGGAAATCGTACTCAACTGAATGGAAAAGATTCTCCATTTGGTGTCTGCAGCAAGGCCTCAATCCTAAATCAGCTAGTATCTCTTCCATTTTAGATTACCTAGCTACCGTGCTGGACAGAGGCCTATCCTTTTCTTTCAAGATTCACGTCTCTGCCATTTCAGCCCACATCTCTATTCTTCCTCCTGTCTTTTCCCACCCTCTGATGAAACAGTTCCTTAGGGGGGTGGTCCATATCAGACCTCCCAGGAGACAACCCACACGTCCACGGGACCTCTGTTTTGTTCTAGAAGAATTGACACTGCCATCCTTTGAACCAGCAGCTTCTGCTGATTTAAAATTCTTAACCTGGAAGACCACCGTTTTACTAGGTATCACCTCAGCTAGAAAGCTGTCTGAGCTACAGGCTCTCATGTCAGTGGAACCATTTCTCATATTCCATCCAGACAGAGTATCTCTCTGACCTAATCCATCCTTTATGCCCAAGGTGGTGACAGTCACATCTTTGAATCAAGCCATACACTTATTTCTTCCCCAAGTCTCAGAATGGGTGAAAGAATCCTTCATTCCTTGGCTGTGCACAGACAGCTTTGCTTCTACCTAGACAGAACTAAATCTCTCAGGAAATCAGACTAACTCCTTGTGTCCTTTGCCATTGGCTCGGAAGAGAAGCCAGTCTCCAAATAGACTATATCAAACAAAGGAGAAACTTCGCAGTGTGGTGGATGTGAAGTTCACTCCTTGTAATATGTTATGCACCTAGTTCACAAATAAAAATCAAACTTTAAAATATGTGCTACAAAATAATAAAGTAGTAGGTAGTCCACAGTTGTTAAAAATAGAATATCCTTGATTGAAACACGCAAATAAGCTATCCTAGATGAGTATAATGAAGAGCATTTAAGACATTTCATTATTTATACATAATCAGGTTATTTGGAGCAAGGGAGTGGTTACACAGGGTAGTTCTGCTAAGAGCAATAATAGTATTAAACTCATTCCTTTAACTAAGTCCCCCCTTCCGCCTTAACACCATAGAGTAAATTGAGACTGTGCTACCTTAGAACTGAAACTAAAAAGGTAGAGACAAATAAAACATATATAATATAAGAACAGGTTATTAAGGCTAACCTACTAATCCAGACTTTATTAAGAAACCAACTCACTAACAAAGCGAAGAAATGTTGAGTGACTGTAACCATTTTGAACTTTATGATGATGGTTTGTTAACAAATAACTTGTTTGACTATCTGCACACACTTTCCCCCCGCTTGCCTAAATTCTTTGGAATCCTTAAGACACACACAATTAGAGAAAACTCTCCTTACAAGCCAATGGTTGTCATCTACCAGGATTTTTTGTTACAACCTCCAGCTGAGAAGAACATTTCACGTATAAAAGACTTTAATGATTTTTTAAGGAAAATAAAAAATGTTAGAATTGATGTTGATAGCATTTTGTTAACAATAGACGGTAACTCATTATATACTATGCTTCCACATAATTATTGTATGGAAACAGTGATTGGTTCATGCAGGAAAAACAACAATGGCACACCAGCACAACATGAAAGAACAAGTAAACCTTTAGATGTGGTGCTTAGCTACATTTTTTTTATGTTTAATGGAAATTACTGTAAACAGAAGACTTGGTAGAGCCATGGGGCATCTATGGCCCCTAGCCTAGCCATCATAGCCTTAGGCAATTGGGAGGAGGATTATGTTTGCAGCAACAGAGAATACATGCAATATATCACAATGTATCTACGCTTCATTGATGACATTTTAATTGTGTGGAAAGGAGACTGTGCTAGAAGTTTTTATCATCTGTCTGAATCAAGCCACCAGCTTCCTGCATTTCACCTCTTCCCACAGCCACACCTTGGCAGTAGAAGATATGCAGATTGCTAAAGACTTGGACCAAGATAAAATAGACACAGATCTTTACAGAAAACCTATCTGAGTAAGCCTCCTGCTACATAATAAGAGTCTCCATCTCACCAGGACAAAATATAATGTTAAGTCCCAGGGCTACAGGTTGGCCAGGGTCACCATAAAAATGGAACCCTTCCTTGAGAGCCTAAATTCCCCTGACCTACCCTGCTCTGTCCCACTGTAGGCTGCTTCTCCTTGCTCCCTGTCTGCACCACAGCAACTCCAGGTGCTTCCATCCCTCTATAACACTCCGCAAAGACAACTCCCCTGAACGAATATTACCTCCAGGACTAGTCCAGTTTTATATAGTCTGTCTGCACCGCAGCAACTCTGGGTGCATCCATCCCTCTATAACACTCTGCAAAGATAACTCCCCTGAACAAATATTACCTCCAGGCCTCCTGAAGTGCTCCCTGAAGTCCAGTTTTATATAGTCTGTCTGCGCTGCGGCACCTCCAGGTGCTTCCATCCCTCTATAACACTCTGCAAAGACAACTCCCGTGAACGAATATTACTTCCAGGACTCCTGAAATGCTCCCTCAAGTCCAGTTTTATATATTTTATGTACATGTGTTTAGCTGCTGTTTTGTGCTCCCAGTACAGTAGAGCATGTACTCCCCCCATGCCTGATAAGCTGCCTATGGTGATCCTTTATTTTCCCCCTCAAACTCCCTTGTATCCAGCACTCATTTTCTGGCCGAACTGGGTCATAAGTTGCCATTCTCCACTTTTGCCACTAGGTGGCATAGTCTACCAACCTATAATCTCTACTTAAACTTTACAGTAAACCCATGCTCCCCCTGAATCAGACCCATACCCTTATTATAAATCCTTCTCTGCTTGCTTGCTCTAAGTGTATCCTACATTTCTTTCTGCTGGCTTGCTTTCTGGCGGTATATCCTACTTTTCCTTCTGTCCTCTGACTCCACAGTGTGGACTTACCTCTGCTGTCTGCCCCTGCAATCCCTCTAAGTATCCTTGCTCCAGGCACCATTCCACTGATTGACTCCTGATAGCCATCCTCTCTCTTGGCTCTAACTCATCCTCATTTCCCTGCTTTCCCAGTGACCCCTTCCTCTTCCTGTTACCTCCCTCTCCTCTTCCAATCTCTCTCCACCTCCTTCTTCATACCTGCCTTCCCGCCTTTAGGTCTGTATAGTGACGCTGCTACCTGTGGCTCCATTTTTAAATATTCCCCTGACCTACCCCGCTCTGTCTCACCGTAGGCTGCTTCTCCTTGCTCGGTAAGTACTGCTCTGCATGTATTCTGTCGAATTTTTGTCCAGGAAATACAGTATACTGTTAATGATTGTGCTCAACAGTCGTGTGTGTAGTATTTTGGAGTAGCACTCAACAGTAATGTGCATAGTGCCCTGAATGCATGCCACACAATATCCCCTCAATTGAGCTTTTATGCTGTATAGCTCAACACTGTACTAGGAATTAGTTGGATACGTAAGGATAACTACTGACAACTGTGCTTTACTTGTTAGTTTAACCATATACTGCAATGCTACATGTCTTTCTGTTTAACAACTGTATTAGACTTAACTATGTTCCGTGGCTAACACTTTCTGTATTCACTTCGTGCTGAGGCAGATTCAGCTGCTTAACTGTAGGTCTGCTGCTCGCACCATAGACTATCCCCTGGCCTAGAAGTAGGTTTTAAAGTGGATAACAGGCATGGACTCTCTGTGCGCATAGACCTAAAGGGAAAGGCTAAGTCCATTATTTTCCCCTAGCTATATTCCCTCTATATTGCACTACATTTACTGTACTGCTGTACAACATATCCAGACATTATGTGTCTTTAATGCAGTACCTATCTTAATGTTTGTTATGAATTACTTGGTTTAATTATAAAAAGCAATGCTAATGCCTTTCTGACTCACCAAACTATATTTGGGTTAAATACGTTCCGCAGTTAACTCTTTCAGTAATCACCTTGTGCGGAAGCGGATTCAGAGGCTTAACTGTAGGTCTGCTGCTCGCACCATTGACTATCCCCTGCCTAGAAGCAGGTTTTAAAGTGGATAACAGGCATGGACTCTTTGTGCGCTTAGATCTAAAGGGAAAGGCTAAGTCCATTCTTTTCCCCTAGCTATATTCCCTCTATATTGCACTACATGTACTGTACTGCTGCACAACAGATCCGGACATTATGTGTCTTTAATGCAGTACCTATCTTAATGTTTGTTGTGAACTACTTGTTGGTTTAATTATAAAAAGCAATGCTAATGCCTTTCTGACTTACCAAACTATATTTGGGTTAAATGCGTTCCGCGGTAAACTCTTTCAGTAATCACTTTGTGCGGAAGCGGATTCAGAGGCTTAACTGTAGGTCTGCTGCTGGTACCATTAACTATCCCCTGCCTAGAAGCAGGTTTTAAGTGAAAGACAGGCACGGGAAAGGCCAAGTCAGTTCTCTTCCCCCAGATGTATCCCTGTTTATTGCACTACATTTACTGTACTGCCGCTCAATTGAAACGGACATTCTACTTTCTTTTAATGCAGTACCCATCTTAATGCTTGCTGTGCCTACAATACAAGCAGGGATTGACTTATAATCCAATTTCCAATTTTTGTTAAGCTGCTAAGCCATAATTGGTCTCGGAAAGAGTTCTTGCTAAGCGGTTAGCAGCGGAATATAGATATGAACTAACCGTGTGTTGTAGAATGTGCAGCAGTGCTTAGTCCGTTTTGGAGACGTATGTTTCTTGTGCTGCAACCATTTGTAATGAATGCATTGTTGTCTGTGGTATGTTACCAATATTTTGAATGCATTTACTTGACAGCAAGCTTTTGGTGAAATTGTTTCTGTAATCCCTGTATACCGTTTTTTTATTTAAAGTTAACTTGCATTTCTTGCTTACCTTTCAATTACAATTATATATAGCTTACGTTTGTATTAGCAACCCTACCATTTTATTACTCAAACGTAACGTGCTTTTCTTGCTTAGATTACATTTACATCTTTATAGCTTATGTTTGTATTAGCAACCCTACTTAGTCTTGTCTCTGTTCTGTTCTCTACCTATTGGCTCCTTTTCCTCTGCTGCATAAACTAATCTGGTTTCTTGCTATCTTCATTACAGCTGTATGCACAGCGGCAACTCCGGGTGCTTCCATCCCTCTATAACACTCTGCAAAGACAACTCCCCCGAATGAATTTTACCTCCAGGACTCCTGAAGTTCTCCTTCAAGTCCAGTTTTACATAGCGGTAGTAGTGCTGCGATAGCGTTGTCACCTCACAGCAAGACATTGTCCCAGTCAATTCTCAGCTAGAGCGTCTTCTGTGTGGAGGCATACGTGAATGGGCGTGCCTTCATTGAAGGTTGTGCGTCAGGGCTAGTAACTCGGTACGTAAAAGTCCACTACCAAACATTAGTGGACCGGAGTTCCGCTGTGGCGACCCCTAACTGAGATGAGCTGAAAGACACAACATGTACTTGTGTTTAACTGCTGTTTTGTGCTCCCAATACAGTAGTGCATGTACTCCCTCCGTGCCTGATAAGCTGCCTGCGGTGATCCTTTATTTTTCTCTCAAATTCCCCTATATTCAACACCCATTTTCTGGCCGAACTAGGTCATAAGCTGCCATGCTCCACCTTTGCCACTAGGTGGCATTGTCTACCAACCTGTAATCTCTATTTAAAGTTTACAGTAAACCCGTGCTCCCCCTGAATCAGACCCGTTCCCTTATTATAAATCCTACTCTGCTGGCTTGTTTGCTCTAAGTGTATCCTACATTTCTTTCTGCTGGCTTTTTTTCTCTCAGTATATCCTACTTTTCCTTCTGTCCCCTGACTCCACAGTGTGGACTTGCCTCTGCTGTCTGCCCCCGCAATCCCTCCAAATATCCTTGCTCCAGACACCATTCCACTGATTGACTCCTAATAGCCATCCTCTCTCTTGGCTCTGCCTGCTCCATTCGCCCTGCAGGCTCACTCCACTCCCCTACCCTGCCCCCAATTCCCACCCGCCCTACTACTCCTACATTTATTCTAGCCAATATTCCCCTCCCCTTCCTCTCTCAACCAATCCAATCACATCTCCAAATTATCCCCTCCCCTACCCATCCTTCACTAAGTAACTGCCCCCTCCCCATCCCAAACCATAAGATCCTGTACTCACATCTATACCCCTCCCCCTTACACTCTCACACACCTCCTAACATCCTACTACTTCCTTTATACCTAACTCATATCAATTAACCATGCTTTCTCCACTTTCTCAAACGCATCTCATCCCCTCTTACCATACTTCTTCTAATTCCTCTATTCCATGCTACATCTTATTCCTCTTGCAAACCCCCCTCTTTCCCATCCCCCACCACCATTCCCAACTCCCATCCTCACCCCACCAGATCTCACTTTCACACTATATCCCCCTCACTAGTTCAACCAAACCCACTCCACTTATTCAAACCAAAACTTCTACCCTCCTCAGTAAAACATCACATACCTAAAGCAATATTGCACTTCCCACAAAACTCAAGGAGCAAACCCCAAGCTCCTGCTCCCATCCTCCTTTGACTGCCAATGCTTAGCAGGAGACATACACCCTAACCCCAGACCTAATACCAGCACCAATCCTACTTCCCCAATCGCAACCAATATTACCAACCCTAAATATCTCCAACTACTAACTATTAATGCCCAGAGTCTAAAAAACACAACAGCCCACTTCCATGCCTGGCTATACCATACCCTACCAGACATAGTAGCTGTTTCTGAGACATGACTAAAACCCCACATTTCTGACTCTAAAATCCTACCCCCTGGGTTCCAAGCACTCAGATATGAACGCCAAAATAGGAAAGGAGGAGGAGTAGCCTTAATCTACTCTAGCCTACTCTCCATCACTCCCTACCAAAATCCTATTCATTGGTTCAACAATGCTGAACTAGTCATAGGAATACTCAAAATGAATAACTATGAAAGCGTTTGTGTTATGGCCCTCCCTCTCCCCCCTGGAAACAATACCTCTACACTTGAAGAAATTCTTCTATGGGCCACAACTAATATTAAGCTTGAGACATACATATTAGGGGATGCGAACATTAACTGGAACAAAATTAATACCAATAATCCCTCCATATCGATCAATCTATTCAGTTTCACTTAACTTACAAATGCCATTACCAGACCCAATAAAAACAACCCCCCAGGCTCCACTCTTGACTAGATCCTAGTCTCCCACCCAAATAAAATCTCACAAATAAGGCATATTACCAGACTCCATTAGTGACCACCTGTCAGCCATCATCCATAGAGCAACCCCCTCCACTCCTCACCTACACCAATATATCCATACACGAAACCTTACAAACTTTAACCCCACAACTTTCTCCAATTCCCTCAAACTAACAAACTGGGGCAATCTAAAAACTCTCCTCCTAGACTATGCTGTAGAATTCTTCAACTCAGCCTTCTTAGATACCCTAAACTCCTAAGCCCCATCAAGAATAAAACATGTAAAACCCAACTCCGCCCCTTGTGTAACTAAAGATACCAAAACACTTATGCAACAAAGAGACAAGACCTGGAAACTGTACCATCACAATAAGCACCTTGACACCCTTCTTAAATATAAGCAACTCCGCATCCTAGCCAAAAAACAAATGATAAAAGATAAAAAAATCTTACTATACTAAACTCCAGTCTAATCATTCCAAAAACCCCAAACCATTCTGGAACTCCCATCAACTCTCTGCTGAACCCAGGTACCAAAAACAATCCTTGCCCTGACACCAGTAAATCTGACCCAGAAATAGCTACTCTATTTAACTCCTTCTTTACTAACTCTATAGCAGAACTCGCCAAGACCTTCCCAAACCACAACCCCTCCCCCCAACTAAAACCCTCTTCCCTAGCCTCTACCCAACCTTCCATCCCTAACACACTTCCCATATTTCATCTCAAACCCATCTCCACCCCATACATAAAAAAACTCCTCTCTAAACTTAAGCCATGCTCCAATGCCCCTGACAGTATCCTCTCACTCTTTCTAAAACTTGCAGCAGACGATATCGCCATCCCCATTAGCATTCTCATTAATAGATCCATACAGGAATTGTATGCCCCCAAACTGTGGTGTGCAGCTTTTATCCTACCCCTCCACAAAGGAGGCAAAAATAATGACATCTCAAACTTCCGGGCCATAGCTATTCTCTCCCCAATTTCACAAATTCTTGAAAAATGCGTCCACCTCCAGCTCGTGCCTTTCCTTACCAATAACCAACTCCTTACCCCTACACAACATGGTTTCTGTCCTGGCCATAGCAAAATAACTGCTCTTCTCTATTTCCTAGACATAGTAAACCACGCCCGTGACTCTGGAGAAATTGTATCCACAGTCCTTCTAGACCTCTCCAAGGCTTTTGACACAGTCTCCCATATACACCTCCTAAACCACCTTTCTAACCTTAATCTCTCTCAAAACACCCTAATCTGGTTCAGCCACTATCTCTCTGACAGATCTCAGGCCATGAAATGGAAAACTGGCACCTCAACCTTACTACCTACCCTGACCGGGATACCCCAGGGATCCATACTCGGTCCAATGTTCTTTAATATATTTATTAATAATTTCCATGCAGCCATTCCTATCACTAAGATAGTACAATATGAAGACGAATCAACTTTAGTCTGCTCCGCTTCTAACCTCCCCAAACTCCAAACAAAAACTAAGACTGCCTTCTTAACTACTGAGAACTGGATGCTTCAAAACCTCCTCTCGCTGAATGCCAACAAATCCAGAATTCTACTATTCTCTCCCTCACAATCCCTTCCTCTCGACAAAAACTTTTTCAATATTATCAGCCATGCAACTCCTCTGTAGAAGTTGTTCCTTTTGCTAAACTTCTTGGGGTAACTATTTATGAACACTTAAAATTCGATACTCATATTCAGCTAAATGTTAAAAAAACACATCAGAAACTTGGCATGCTGTACAGAAATTCCCACTTTCTCTCCTCTTCTTCAAGACAAACACTCGCCACTACCTACTTACTACCATCACTGTTGTACGGTGCTCCCCTACTAACCAACCTATCCTCCTCTGTTTCTTCCAAACTGGAAATCTGTTACAACAAAATCTCAAAATTTGCCACTAAATCCAAATACTCCTCCCACCACTGCACATCTCTCCACCTGCTGAATTGGCTAGAACTGCCCAACTACTTTCACTACCTCCAACTCACTACAGCCCACAAGCTAATTTTTAAACCATCTAAATGCCCAGCACTAACAAACATCCCATCATACACCCTATACAGAACTCTAAGATCTGCCCACCAAAGTCTAATTACTGTATACAAACCAAATTGTCCTGCTGGTCAGCTTCTCCTATCCTTTTCCTTAGCCAAAAAATGGAATTCTCTCCATCCTTCTCTAAGAATTTCTGAAAACTTTGAACATTTTAAAACCCAGGTCCATTCCTACCTCTTCCATAATTGGAAATGTAATTGCACTCTACCTACCTAACCTGCTAATTACATGAATGTATACATTGTAAATAATGTACTTTCTACCTTTATTCATCCCTTTTCTGGGGAATAATTTTATTTACTGCCATCTTAAAAATGTTAGTTTTATAACCATTCTCAGATTATTTACAACCTCTGTACAACTTAACCTCTGTACAACTTGTTCTCTAATCTGTAAGTATGTAATGTATGTTCTTCTAATTTGCTATTATACTTTGCTTAGTTTTACTATATAATATTACACTTTGCTTATTTTTATTATGTAATATGGAGCTTTTCTCCCCGGGCCTCCACTGAAAATGAGCTCCTTGAGCCCAGTGGACCTCCCCGGTCATCAAACTGGAAATAAATAAATAAATAAATAATAAATAAATGATCTTGAAAATGATATTTTGGTGAGGGGATACGAAAGCAATATGTTAAGAAGCATCCTGGAACCAATAATTGAACTAAAATGTACAAATTCACCAGCACTTAACAGTCCTTATGGGAGGGTTTTAAAAAAAATCTATGGACAACAAATCTAAAGACAAATGAAACTCAAACCAAAAGCTGTAGATTGAATGAAGGAGCGAACACAATTCTTTAGTACTTTCGTTCAAATTTATTCTTCATGAACTTCAGAAAAAAGTTAACCTCTCAAAACACACCTCTTATAAGTTACATCACACATCACATAACTTTCATGATACTTTAATCATATGATAAAAATAAACTGTCTTGTTTTCCAAACAGCTTAGAATGTCAAAGCTTCATAAAAAAATGTCAATATAAAAACATTGCCATATTATTGTGATTTGAATGTTATTTTAGTGCTAAAAAACAATATGAATACATTCGTTCAGACCAGGGGCTCTGTCTGCTACCAAACTTATCTGCCACAGTGACTCCTTGCATTCTAAAATCAAATTGGTGTTCCCTATATAATCCACTTGTTCAGTATAATCTATGACTGAAAAGGTGAACTTTTTAAAGTTCACACAGTGACTAGCATGCCTAGCTAAAGCATTGGTAAAGTTATTTTTCTTGATAGCAAGTGTGTGCTCATATATTCTACGCTTTAAACATCTAATGGTTTTTCCTGTGTAGTAACTAGGACAAGAGTCACATACTGCCACATAAACTATGTTTGTACTCTCACAGGTAAACCGTCTGTGGACCCATATAGTCCTTTTAAGATGTGTAATGAATGTACTAGATGTATTGATTATATGCCTACATTGTTTACACTTCCTACAGGAGAAAGTACCACAAACGCTGTTCACAGTCATTGCTGAAGTGTGCCCCCCACCCACCATTTTCCAAAATGTTTTTGATGTTCTTAACTTTCTTATAAGTGAACTTGGGTTCTACACCTACTACCTGTATGAGTTCCCTGTTCCCCTTCAAAACCTTCCAGTTGTCCTTAATTTTGTGTTTGATGACACCCATTTCATTGACAATGGGGATGGGGAAAGAAATAGTAAACACTGTGTTGGCCTTCTTTTTCCTGTTGTTACTTACATCACCAACCCCCCCCCCCTCCCGATGATGGGTTTGGCAGCATTTTGTCTCAGAATAAACACTTCCTTGTGTATATTGGTTAACCAAGCCTGGTCGTACCCTCTTTGTTCAAAAAAAAAAGTGTCAACATGATGACCTCTTGAAAAAAAGTGTCATTATCAGATGTAAGTCTACCGAGGCGAATAAATTGCCCCTTAATCACCCCTTTCTTCAGATGCCTAGAGTGTAAGCTATCTCTGTGCAAATATTGGTTGACAAAAACATCTTTCCTATAAATCTTACTCACAAAAGTGTCACTGGATGCTTAAAAAGCCAAATGTATATCCAAAAAATTAATGGTCCTACCAAAACTTCCCACAGAAAATTCCAAGAAGTCTGTGGTGTGATTTAAGTCCCTAACAAAGGACTCAGATTCACTCTCATCACTAATCCACAGAAATATCAAATCATCAGTAAATCTTTTATATAAAATAATAGGGGACCTTTGTGATTTCAGTCTTGAAAAAGGGGTTTTCCTACATACCAAGTAGTTCTGTCAATATTACCAGACTGTTAGTTGATTTCAAACTTTTTTTGAGAAAATTAAACCTTCGTTACTTCTTCTTCTTCTTTCAGCTGCTCCCATTAGGGGTCGCCACAGCAGATCAACTGTTTCCATTTCTTCCTGTCCTCTGCATCTTGCTCTGTCACACCAACCACCTACATGTCCTCTCTCACCACATCCATAAACCTTATCTTAGGCCTTCCTCTTTTCCTGTTACCTGGCAGCTTCATCCTTAGCATCTTTTTCCCAATATACTCTGCATCCCTCCTCAGCACATGTCCAAACCAACGTAATCTTGCCTCTCTGGCTTTGTCTCCAAACCTTCCAACCTGGGCTGACCCTCTAATATACTTATTCCTAATCCTGTCCATCCTCATCACACCCAGTGCAAATCTTAACATCTTCAACTCTGCCACGTCAAGCTCTGACTCCTGCCTTTTTGTCAATGCCACTGTCTCCAACCCATATAACATAGCTGGTCTCACTACCCTCTTATAGACCTTCCCTTTCATTCTTACTGGTACTCGTTTGTCACAAATCACTCCTGACACTCTTCTCCACCCACTCCATCCTGCCTGTACTCTCTTCTTCACCTCTCTTCCACACTCACCATTACTCTGAACTGTTGATCCCAAGTACTTAAACTCATTCACCTTCACCACCTCTACTCCCTGCATCCTCACCATTCCTCTATCCTCCCTCTCATTCACACAGATATATTCTGTCTTAGTCCTGCTGACCTTCATTCCTCTTCTCTCTAGAGCATATCTCCACCTCTCCAGGGTCTCCTCCACCTGTTCCCTACTCTCACTACAGATCACAATGTCATCTGCAAACATCATAGTCCACGAGGACTCCTGTCTGATCTCGTCTGTCAACCTGTCCATCACCATTGCAAATAAGAAAGGGCTCAGGGTTGATCCTTGATGTAATCCCACCTCCACCTTAAACGCATCTGTCACAACCACCGCAGACCTCACCGCTGTCACACTACCCTCGTACATATCCTGTACCACTCTTACATACTTCTCTGACACTCCCGACTTCCTCATACAATACCACAGCTCCTCTCTAGGCACCCTGTCATATGCTTTCTCTAAATCCACAAAGACACAATGCAACTCCTTCTGACCTTCTCTGTACTTCTCCATCAACACTCTCAGAGCAAACATCGCATCTGTAGTGCTCTTTCCTGGCATGAAACCATACTGCTGATCACTAATCATCACCTCCCTTCTTAACCTAGCTTCCACTACTCTTTCCCATAACTTCATGCTGTGACTGATCATTTTAATCCCTCTGTAGTTACTACAGCTCTACACATCACCCTTATTCTTAAAAATTGGTACCAAAACACTTTTTCTCCTTTCCTCAGGCATCCTCTCACTTTCCAAGATTTCATTAAACAATCTAGTTAAAAACTCCACTGCCATTTCTCCTAAACACCTCCATGCTTCCACAGGTATGTCATCGGGACCAACAGCCTTTCCATTCTTCATCCTCTTCATAGCTATCCGTACTTCCTCCTTGCTAATCCACTGCACTTCATGATTCACTATCTGCACATCATCCAACCTTCTCTCCCTCTCATTCTCTTCATTCATCAACCCCTCAAAGTACTCTTTCCATCTGCTCAACACACTCTCCTTGCTTGTGAGTACGTTTCCCTCATTATCCTTTATCACCCTTACCTTCGTTACCTACTGCATTATTTAAATGTAGACAAACAAGATGCTTGTAACAAATTTAAAAAGAACAGCACATACATCCCCCCTTGTGCAACACCTTGCATGTGTTTGGTGACATGTGTGATCTGGACATGAGAAATATTGTAGAGGACACCCACATGCAAAACCTTACTGTAGAAGAACACAAGGCACTGTGTATTTTAAGTAAAAATAAAGACATTAGAGTAATGAGAGCTGACAAGGGTGGTATTATGGTGATTATGTGTACTGAAGATTATGTTAAAAACATTGAAGACATGTTGGTAAATGATACAGCTTATTATTTTGTAGATAAGAATGTAATTAACAACAGTTTTTGAGAATAAACACTGATCTTTTTGACATGTTTTGCCAGGGTAGTTTAGATCATGACACGTCAAAACATGTCAAAAATTTTTGACATGTTTTGCCAGGGTAGTTTAAATCATGACACAACCCAGCCACTGGAGATGCACAAGCCAGTGTATTTCTTTGTGCCGGCCCCAAGCCCGGATAAATGGGGAGGGTTACGTCAAGAAGGGCATCCGGTGTAAAACCTCTGCCAAATAACATATGTAGACAACAATACAGATTTCCATACCGGATCGGTCGAGGCCCGGGTTAACAACGACCGCCACAAGTACTGTTAGCCAACAGGGTGCTGGGTCGGAAATTGGGCTACTATTGGCCAAAGGAGGAGAAGGAGAAGAAGAGGGGGAAGGCATGCCTGAAAGCAGAAAGAGAGGAGGAAGGTTAGGAGTGTAGTAGTGAGGGTAGGAACTTTGAATGTAGGCAGTATGACTAGTATAGGGAGAGAGCTGGCTGATATGGAGAGAAGGAAGGTTGATATATTGTGTATGCAAGAGACCAGATGGAAGGGGAGTAAGGCCAGGTGTATAGGAGGCGGGTTCAAATTGTTCTATCATGGTGTGAATGGGAGGAGAAATGGGGTAGGGGTTATCCTGAAGGAACAGAATGCCAAGAGTGTTTTGGAGGTGAAAAGAGTGTCGGATAGAGTGATGTTTATGAAGGTGGAAATTGATGGTATAATGATGAATGTTGTTAGTGCATATGCTCTGCAAGTTGGGTGTGCGATGGATGAGAAAGAAAAATTTTGTAGTGAGTTGGATGAAGTGGTGGTGAGTGTACCTAAGTGTGAGAGACTGGTGATTGGAGCGGATTTCAGTGGGCATGTTGGTGAAGGGAACAGAGGAGATGAAGTGATGGGCAGGTATGGTGTTAATGAGAGGAATGCAGAAGGTCAGATGGTAGTGGATTTTGCGAAAAGGATGGGCATGGCTGTGGTGAATACATATTTTAAGAAGAGGGAGGAGCATTGGGGGATGTACAGGAGTGGAGGAAGATGCACACAGGTGGATTATAGCCTATGCAGGAGGGCCAGTCTGATGGAGATTGGAGACTGTGAAAGATTTTACACTGTGAAAGTAGCAGACTACAAATTAGACTTCAGACCAGTGACAAGTGGAGCACCACAGGGTTCAGTTCTGGGTCCTCTCCTATTTGGTATCTACTTCTCTGAAGTACAGGCTAACACAGAAGGTCTTTGGCTAACTAAATTTGCAGGTGACTGCAAACTAGGAGCCATAATTGAAACTCTAACGGTGTGGACATCCTACAAAATGGCCTCACTGAGACAGATGCCTGGTGTCAAAGCCATGGTCTCAAGCTTAATGCCAAAAAGTGCATTGTCATCCCCTTTGGTAAAATCTCTGTACCCATGAATTACCACATAGGCTGTAGTCTACTTAACACCGAAAGTGTGATAAGAGACCTTGGGACCCAGGTGGACAGTAGTCTCTCCTTTGATAATCACATCGCCACAGTGGTCAGGAAATCCTTCTACGTGGCACACCTCATCACAAAAGCTTTCTCATCCAGAAAAAAAGAGGTCATTGTTCCCCTCTTCTCATCACTCATTAGACCCATTATAGAGTACAACGCCCCTTTTGGTATGTACCTCACAAGACATTTGCAACAACTGGAAAGGCTGCAGTAATACCTCACAAAGAGGATTACTGGCCTCAAACAGATGCCGTACGCAGACCGACTCAAAAAACTCCAGCTTTACTCTGTCGCATATCGCCTACTCAGAGGCGATCTCTGCCTAACATACAAAGCTATGTCAAACCCAGAGCTGTTGGACATGCTCCCCTTAAAGAAATCCCAATCCTTCCGAGCTACACGCTCTAGGGACCTAAACCTTGTCACCACAATAAACAGAACATGCTGGAGGGATAGATTCCTGTCCCATAGACTTTTTATACTCTGGAACAGACTACCTATCTATGTCAGACAGAGCTCCTCATTAGCACTCTTCAAGAAAAATCTTGATGATTGGATTGGTAATAAGAAATTCACCCCGGGGATCACTTCTGTGGTTCTGCTCGACAGGGGCACAGGAAAATAATTTTCTTGGGTGGTGAAAGCCAGGGTACCTTTTTGGCTAGGCTTGTATAGGCCCTAGGGCCAATAGCCTAGTACATACCTATGAACCTATGACTGTAATGTAGTGACAGGGGAAAGTGTAGTTAGGCAGCATAGAATGGTGGTCTGTAGGATGATGTTGGTGATCAAGAAGAGGAGGACAAGTGTGAGAGCAGTGCCAAGGATCAAATGGTGGAACTTGAAAAAGGGTGATTGTGAGCTGGAGTTCAGGGAAGAGTTAAAACAGGCACTGGGGGAAGTGAAGAGTTACCGAATAGCTGGGTAACTACAGCAGAGCTAGTAAGGGATACTGCTAGAAAGGTGCTTGGTGTGACATCTGGACAGAGGAAGGAGGACAAGGACACCTGGTGGTGGAATGAGGAAGTACAGTAGAGTATACAGAGGAAGAGGCTGGCGAAGAAGAAGTGGGATTGTCAAAGACGAAAGTAGACAGGAGTATAAGGAGATGAGGAACGTGGCGAAGAGAGAGGTGGCGAAGGCTAAAGATAAGGCATATGGAGAGTTGTATGAAAGGTTGAACACTAAAGAGGGAGAAAAGGACCCATACTGATTGGCTAGACAGAGGGACCGAGCTGGGAAAGATGTGCAGCAGGTAAGGGTGATAAAGGATAGTGAGGGGAAACTTACTCACAAGCGAGGAGAGTGTGTTGAGCAGATGGAAAGAGTATTTTGAGGGGCTGATGAATGAAAAGAATGAGAGAGAGAGAGAAGGTTGGATGATGTGGGGATAGTGAATCAGAAAGTGAAACAGATTAGCAAGGAGGAAGTACAGACAGCTATGAAGAGGATGAAGAATGGAAAGGCTGCTGGTCCAGATGACATACCAGTGGAAGCATGGAGGTGCTTAGGAGAAATGGCAGTGGAGTTCTTAACCAGATTGTTTAATGAAGTCTTGGAAAGTCAGAGGATGCCTGAGGAGTGGAGAAAAAGTGTTTTGGTACCTATTTTTAAGTTTAAGGGTGATGTGCAGAGTTGTAGTAACTACAGAGGGATAAAACTAATCAGTCACAGCTTGAAGTTATGGGAAAGAGTTGTGGAAGCTAGGCTAAGAAGGGAGGTGATGATTAGCGATCAGCTGCATGGTTTCATGCTGGGAAATAGCACTACAGATGCTATGTTTGCTCTGAGACTGTTGATGGAGAAATATAGGGAAGGTCAGAAGGAGTTGCATTGTGTCTTTGTGGACTTGTAGAAAGCAAATGATAGGGTGCCTAGAGAGGAGTTGTGGTATTGTATGAGGAAGTCAGGAGTGGCAGAGAAGTATGTAAGAGTGGTACAGGATATGTATGATGGTAGTGTGACAGTGGTGAAGTCGGCAGTGGGAGTGACAGATCCGTTTAAGGTGGAGGTGGGATTACATCATGGATCGGCTCTGAGCCCTTTCTTATTTGCAATGGTGATGGACAGGTTGACAAACGAGATCAGACAGGAGGCCCCATGGACTTTGATGTTTGCAGATGACATTGTGATCTGTAGTGAGAGTAGGGATCAGGTTGAGTAGACCCTGGAGAGGTGGAGATATGCTCTAGAGAGGAGAGGAATGAAGGTCAGCAAGACTAAGACAGAATATGTGTGTGTGAATGAGAGGGAGGATAGAGGAATGGTGATGCAGGGTGTGGAGGTGGCAAAGGTGGATGAGTTTAAATACTTGGGATCAACAGTTCAGAGTAATGGTGAGTGTGGAAGAGCGGTGATGAAGAGAGTACAGGCAGGGTGGAATGGGTGGAGAAGAGTGTTAGGAGTGATTTGTGACAGATGGGTACCAGTAAGAGTGAAAGGGAAGGTCTACAAGAGGGTAGTGAGACCAGCTATGTTGTATGGGTTGGAGACGTTGGCATTGACAAAAAGGCAGGCGTCAGAGCTGGAAGCGGCAGAGTTAAAAATGTTAAGATTTGTACTGGGTGTGACAAGGATGGACAGGATTAGGAGTCAGTATATTAGAGGGTCAGCTCAGGTTGGACGGTTTGGAGACAAAGTCAGAGATGCGAGATTGAATTGGTTTGGACATGTGCTGAGGAGGGATGATGGGTATATTGGGAAAAGGATGTTAAAGATGGAGCTGCCAGGTAAGAGGAAAAGAGGAAGGCCTAAGATAAGGTTTATGGACGTGGTGAGAGAGGACATGCAAGCGGTTGGTGTGACTAAGCAATATGCAGAGGACAGGAAGAAATGGAAACAGATGATCCGCTGTGACGACCCCCTAATGGAAACAACCGAAAGAGAAGTTTAGATCATGACACACATGAATATTTGTTAGTGGAATATCCCAGTATGTGACGTTTCTTTGGGATACCCAAAGTACACAAATCAGAAACAAATCCGCTCTTTAGGTCTATTATTTCATCCAAGAGAACCAAGACAGAAAACACTTCTTTATGGCTGGATTACTTACTTAACCCAATAGTGCAAGAAGCAAAGTCGTACCTTAGGGACTCCTGGCACCTTTTGGAAATTTTGAGGGACATTAACCTCACCCATGGTGATTTTTATTTTGCGTCTCTAGACGTTAAATCATTGTATGCATGTGTCAACCAAGATACTGGTATAGAATACCTGAGAGATTACCTTAATGAGTTCACTGACTTTACACACAGTAAAATAGAGATGGTTTGCAGACTTATGGGTATAGTTCTTGGTAATATTTTTTTTTTTGAGTTCAACCAAAGATATTACAAGCAGACCTCAGAGGTGGCCCCATCTTTTGCCAACCTTGTAATAGCCATGTGGGAGGAGAGCTATTTTATATGAAAGATTTATTGATGATTTGAAATTTCTGTGGACTGGTGATGAGAGTGAATTTGAGTCCTTTGTTAGGGACTTAAATCACACCACAGACTTTTTGGAATTTTCTGTTTGAAGTTTTGGTAGAACCATTAATTTTTTGGATATACATTTGGCTTTTGATATGTCCAGTAACACTTTTGTAAGATTTATAGGAAAGATGTTTTTGTCAACCAATATTTGCAGAGAGATAGCTTACACCCTAGGTATATGAAGAAAGGGGTGATTAAGGGACAATTTATTCGCCTCAGTAGACTTACATCTGATGATGACACTTTTTTCAAGAGGTCATTATGTTGACACATTTTTTTGAATAAAGAGGGTATGACCAGGCTTGGTTAACTAATATGCACAAGGAAGTGTTTATTCTGAGACAAAATGCTGCCAAACCCATCATCAGGGGTGGGGGGTTGGTGATGTAAGTAACAACAGGAAAAAGGACAACACATTGTTTACTATTTCTTTCCCCATCCCCTTTGTCAATGAAATGGGAGTCATCATCACATAATTAAGGACAAGTGGAAGGTTTTGATGGGGAATAGGGAACTCATACAGGTAGTAGGTGTAGAACCCAAGTTCACCTGTAAGAAAATTAAGAACATAAAAACATTTTGGGAAATGGTGGGGGGGGCACACTTCATCATTGACTGATGTGTGAACAGTGTTTGTGGTACTTTCTCCTGTAGGAAGGGTAAACAGTGTAGGTATATAAGCAATAAATCTAGTACATTTATTACACATCTTAAAAGGACTATTTGGGCCCGCAGATGGTTTACCTGTGAGAGTACAAACATAGTTTATGTGGCAGTATGTGACTCTTTTCCTAGTTACTTCATAAGAAAAACCATTAGATGTTTAAAGCATAGATTACATGAGCACACACTTGCTATCAAGAAAAAGGACTTAACCAATGCTTTAGCTAGGCATGCTATTCAATGTGTGAACTTTAAAAAGTTCACCTTTTCAGTCATAGATTATGTTCAACAAGTGTATTATACAGGGAACACCAATTTGATTTTAGAATGCAAGGAGTCACTATGGCAGATCAGTTTGGTAGCAGACAGAGGCCCTGGTCAGAACGAATGTACTAATATTACGTGTTTTTTAGCAATAAAATAACATTCAAATCACATTAATATGACAATGCTTTTATATTAAGACATTTTTTATGAAGCTTTGACATTCTAAGCTGTTTGGAAAACAAGACAGTTTTTTTATTTTTATTGTATGATTTTATACCTTTAATTTAAAGTATCATGAAAGTCATGTGACATGTGATGTAACTTATGAGGTGTGTTTTGAGAGGTTAACATTTTTCTGAAGAAGTTCATGAAGGTTACATTTGAATGAAAGTACTAAAGAATTGTGTTCTCTCCTTCATTCCATCTACAGCTTTTGGTTTGAGATGTTCATCGTGTGACACTGCTGCAGTCATTACACTTGGGTTATCCTGCCGTCAGGCGGTTCCCCAGTCGGCCTGAGTTCCAAAGTCTTGGTCCGGCGACGGTTGCTATCGCCTCTTCCCTGACGTCAGTGCGCCAGGGGGATATAAGATGCAGCCGACACCATTTTCTCCAGTCTTTCTTGCCGCGCGGTGCCCGAAGCAGAAGCAGTTCGCAAGTGCCGGTCAGCCGACTCCTGAGATCTTCATACCGAATCCAGAACCAAAGTCTTCTAAAAAGCTAAGTACCCCGTTGGGGAAACTTTTTCTTGCCTCAGACCGATGTCAGTAAAAGTTAATAATTGTATTTCTTGTGGGAAGCAAATACCTCATAAGGATTTCCACTCCTACTGTATCCCATGCCTAGGCCCAGACCACGACGTCACTGGTTGTCGGTTTTGTGCTAGGTTTAACAAGCCAACTATTAAATGTCGGTTTGACTTTGCCCGACATTATTTTGGCAGAAAATTTAATTACACTATGCCATTGGAACTTCCGATGACCGGAATTCATAAAAAGCGCAAAGACAAGGACAGGCATCCGAGGCCCAAAACAGACGAGGCCTCTTCTAGGCCGGTCGCTGGTTCTCCGGATTTCAGCGAGGTGCCTCCGCAGCCCCTGACGACCGCTTCAATAGAACTACAGACCGCCTCCGACTCCCACGTGGAGCTGGCTGGGCCTTCGGTTGCTCCTGCAATTCAAATTACCGAGCTTAATCCTACAGAGGGAACCGAAGTAGCTGAACTTTCCACAGCTTCAGAGGGTGTTTTTAGACCTACCCAGTTAACAATTAAACCCTCTGTTAAGTCTAAGCCTCCCTTAAAAGCAATGAAACAGACACAGCAATCTCCAGGGCAGACTTCCATGCCTAAGAAACAAATGCTAAAAATGGCCGAAGACCTGATCAGAGGGTCCCAACCACGTCCAGATAAAAGGCCCAGACAAGAAGCAGACTATGAATCTTCAGACCAGGTGTCCATTTCCTCTGACTCATCCTCACCTTCCTTACCCCCTTATGAGGATTCTGATGCTGAGGAATCCATTCCATCAGCCTCTCCGCCTGAGGACTACTCCTTTGAGGAAACTTTACGTACCATGAGGGAGCATTTCCACTGGGAAGGCCAGGATTACTCAGAATCCAAGAAAAGGCTCAGAGACTTCCTTTCATTGCCTCAACACAGACCCCTTGCTATTCCGCCAGTGTTAGGTATTGTGGATGATGTATACACTGAATCCAGCTTAAATCCTGATTCCTTACCACCAGCCTCAGTTAAGCCAGATAGATATTACAGAGTCCCTGACTCTCACAAATTTCTGTATAAAAGCCCTGTTGCTGACCCTGAAACTATTTCTCAGGGACCCAAAGGGATTAAGGCCTCATCAGCTAAAAACCCAGTCCCCTCTGACAGAGATTCCAGAGCATTAGACAGATGGGGCAAGAAAGTTTATACATCTGCAGCCTTAGCCATGAGAGCTTTGAATTGCCAGTTTCACATGCTAAAATATCAGCAATTTTTAATGTCTCAGTTGAAACAAAAGATGCTTCCAAATTCAGATCCTCCTAATTTGAAAGAAATGCAGGATTTATTGCATGCATCTGAACAAGTGGGAAAACATACTTTGCAATGTGGTTTTGATTCTTTAGAGGCCTCCTGTAGAGCAGCAGTTACAGGCTCTGTCATTAGAAGGCATGCTTGGTTAAAAGTCAAATCACACAAAACGAGCCAGCACAAGGTTAAAGGCAAGCAGAAAACTATCTTTTATTGTGGCAAAATAAAACGAAGCATTGCAAACCGGTTTCGGCATGAACAATAGCCTTCTTCAGTGCAGAGAAAAAATGCTTAAGAAATGGTGCATCCTAATATTCCTTAAATACTGAAAATGTTTAAAGGTGTATGCACAAAAAAATACACTTCTGTAAAATCAAAGTAGAAACTCAAAAAATGTAATGAATCACGTATCAAAATATCAAAGCAATAAAATAAACATACACATCAAAGTCATGTATAAGATTAAGCTTAATAGATCAAATGCAAAATATACAGTCAGCATGAGTAGCTATTAGATATACATTTAATATTATTAATATTAGGAATATTAGGATGCACCATTTCTTAAACATTTTTTCTCTGCACTGAAGAAGGCTATTGTTCAGGCCGAAACCGGTTTGCAATGCTTCGTTTTATTTTGCCACAATAAAAGATAGTTTTCTGCTTGCCTTTAACCTTGTGCTGGCTCGTTTTGTGTGATTTGACTTTATTTTGATTGAGCCGTGCACTGGATCCACCGTGCGTGGTTTGCTCTATCCTGTTTCTTTACACGCTGGGGACGCTTGGTTGGAATGGTAGCAAAATTTGTGGCATGGTGCATTTTCGTTATATTTCTATGATTCCTTTGGGTTTAATCCTAAAATTTGGCTATCGAATGGAGTCGTGATTCATCCAGGTGACTGTTTCGGATTCTGTTTACCAGTGGTTTAACCTTTTTTTACGTGAAGATTGTTACTGTGTACATCCTGAGCACGCTGATTTTTTCGTGCTAGCATTGAGGCAGTTAACCTCGCATACACTTATTGGGCTCGGATGTTTTTGGTGCTTACGATTCATGTTTGATACAATTTGGGAGCTCGAATTTCATCGTTACAGCAGTTTGCGATTGAATACACCACGCTAGACTGAGGCTGCTGATTTGGTCATTTCTTCAGCAGGCCTGAGCCCATTTGTATCCTTCTGGGTTCAATCGAATTGTTTGGCTATTGGATGGAGTTTTGTTCTATGAAGGTGACTTTTTTCGATTTTGTTGGTTATTTGTGCAACTTTTTTATGTGAAGACTGGCACTGTATATATCTTGAGCACGCCAATTTTTTCGTGCTAGTATTGAGGGAGTCAACTTCGCACGTACTTAATGGGCTCGAACTTTTGTGTTTCTTACACATGTTGGATATGATTTGGGAGCTCATACTTCATTATTATAGAAGAGTGTGACTCAATATACTATGCTAGATTCAGGTTGCTGGTTTAGTCACTTCTTCAGGGGCTTCACCTTATTTTTCAACTATGTGTTTGTGAACTATATATATCATACGATCTGTTTATGAAAGTGATTCGAATTGGTTGGGATTTGGGTCCTTGTTCGCAATTTGATAGTGGTGTCGTGGATATTTTTTAACGGAGTTCATTTGTCATGGACTTATTTCCGTGTGCTTGTGTTTTATGAAGGTTTACTAACATCTCTCAGACTCTATTGCGATATGGAAGGATTTGTTCTATATTAGACTGATTTGTTGCATGGGGCCGTTTTTCGGTCAATATATATTTCTAAATATCATATTATGACTGTGTTTTGGCTTATATAGCTTTCCTTTCAGGACAGATACATATGTCTCTTTGCTATTTTTTCTTCACATACCTAGCAGGTTGTTACCAGTGATTATATCGCATTTTTTACAGGTCATGCCTCTTTTTCAAGATAATAATATGAACCAGATAGCTAATGGTGGTTTGTAAGCTTTGTCTAGGCCCTGGCTTTACAGGAAACAATCATGAATCATATATATATATATATATATATATATATATATATATATATATATATATATATACATTTTTTCAGATCAGAATACAATTTTGTATCTCAGATGTATATGTACTGACTCAGCATTGATATGTTTGATATAAGGATAGATTTTGACTTCAAGAATATAATATCTTAGTATTTGATTCAAGATCATAAGGGCTCATTATCATTATCACCTTATTTAAAGGGGTAGATTGGTTTTTTGCCTTAAGGCTAAAATTAGCGTCTTTTTTATATTTGATGCTTCACTAAACATTTTTTGGGATCCTTATATACAGCATTGCAAGCTTGGATTTGGCTCTTCCCGGCATACAAGGCTCTGAATACATTATTATTCTGATTCAATTTATTGGATCCATTGTGAAACGGTAGAGACGTATGTCGACCGTTTTTTGATTGAAACATATTTTCTCACAAATACCATTTGGGTCTTGATATATGCGGGTTGTAGTCTTGTCCGTTTTTCTTGATAGGGTGTAGGTTATACACTATTTTGATTAACAGTTGAGACGAAGGTCGACTGTGTGTGTCTCTTAGTGAGCGTGAAGCATAATAATATTTCCTTACATGGATACCTGATTTGTTCAGGTCTTGCTATACTTTGTTACCCCATAAACCAGTGTGACCTTGAATCGAAATACTCATAATATTACTATGGTTTTTGTTTTCCTGAATTTATTGAAGTACTGTTCACACATACTTATTTGACTTGGTACATATTTATCTACATTGTGTTTAACCTAATTAGATTTGGTTATGTTTATGGTCCTTTTATAAGATTAATAGCATACTCATTTTGACTGTCTTTTAAGATTCATAAATCCTGATTTTTTTGATAGATAACATGGATTTAAGAGGCATTTTGCAGGGTTTGTCTGCTGACAAAGATAATTTGGAAGCCTTTGGCCTAAATGTGTCCGATTCTGGCAACTCTAATGTAGGGGATACTAGACATGCATGTAGTACTTTGTTTCACAAAATTACAAAAAACATGAGGGCTTTAAGAGCCAATGTATGGTACTTAAAGTTATTTAAAGCTTATAAGCTAAAAATATAACCCCTCGAGGACTCAGAATTCGGATCCAGCCTCTTGTAGGCTTGATTGATGAGCAGTTGACCAAAGATTGGGCCAAAACACAGCATGATGCGTCCATGCTATTTGTTGACACACTTGTATCATATTATGAACGTATGGTGGAATTACAGACTACTGAAGTCTATAATAATTGTTTAGAAGCCCAGGTTTTTGGACAAGAACAGTTTTATTCTAACCATATTAAAGAATTAGCTAAGGGCCTAGCTTCTTTGGAGACACAATTGGTAAAAAAGAAAACAGAAGTTTCAGCGTGACTTGACAGATTATGAGAAAGGCAAACCCTTTGTTGCCCAGAGAAATATAAGATTTTATGATTCAGTTAGTAGAGTGAACAAGAAAGAGAGGCCTAGATCAATATTGAAGAAAAACACTTATTCTACCAATAGTGTTACGGATGAGGATACTTCCCCGGTTACAGATTTTGAATGCCCCTCCAACCAGGGGTCCCCAGTGGCTAAGCGCAAACCTTTAGTGGACCCTTTAGAATTAGAACACGTGGGGGGGGGGGGCAGGAAACAGGAGAAGAGGCATGCAGTCTACAACAGTTACTACAGAAGATAGTGAAATAATCAATAATGTGCGTAATATATCCTCTTTTGAACTGTCACCTGTGCATAATAAAGTTCTTAATAAGGGTCTAACTTTTGTGCCTTCCTCCTTTGTTTCTGAACAGACACTTGTGAATGAATTAAATGAATTTTGTTGTTTGATTAACTTAAAAATATTTTCTGCAGATCATGACTGCTCTCAAAGTTCTTCTGGTTTTCATTTTGGGAAGTCTAATTTTCAACCACCTATGGACAAACATGTGGCCATATTCAGGGAATGTGTGATTAAGGATTTATATTTCTCCTCTGCATATCAACATATTAAACACAATCTTACTTTATTGGAACAAAAAGGGCTTCAGGAGCATAGTTCCAACCATGATATTGTGATTTTGCCAGCTGATAAAGGGGGAGGTATTGTGGTCATGGATCGGGTCATGTATATTGCAGAAGCTCATAAACAACTATCTGATGCTAGATTTTATACGCATATGGTAGTAGACCCCACACCTAACTTCAAAACACTTATTGATTCTTTCCTGGATATGGCCACAGAAGAAGGGGTGATTGATCAACATACGTGCCAACAATTAAAGGTTCCGGATCCCATTCCTCAGTATCTTTATTTGCTGCCTAAAATACACAAGGATCCTATTTGTCCTCCTGGCCGGCCTATTGTTTCAGGCAAAGGCTCTCTTACGGAGCCATTGTCTGCATTTTTGACTTATCATGTTAAACCTCTATTGTCGATGGTCCCGTCTAGACTCAAAGATACTACTGAATTTTTTAATATTATCCAGGATACTCAGTTGGAATCGGATTGGTGGCTTTGTACTATGGATGTTACTTCCCTTTATACTAGTATTCCACATGAGGCTGGCATTTCAGCTATAGCATTTTGGTTGAAACAATCTCAACTTTACACTATGGGATTTAATAACTTTTTAATCAAAATGGTTGAATACGTACTAAATAAAAATGTCTTTTTCTTTGAGGGTCAGTCATATTGGCAAACAAGGGGGACGGTCTTTTGCCCCAGTTTATGCAGACCTCTTCATGGGTTTTTTTGAGCAAATATATATCTATATATAACACTCGTAATAACAAGTTTTTGGCTGAATTGGATATTTGGAGGAGATATTTAGATGATTGTTGGATGGTGTGGCGGGGTGACTCGCTTTTGGCTCAGGAGTTTGTCAAATATTTGAACAATAATCCATGGGGTATCTATTTCACCTTGGATATGCAATACCAAGAGATTATTTTTCTGGATGTCATGATAACCCGACATACTGATCATACTTTGGCCACAAGAGTGCATAGGAAATTTCCACAGTATAACACTCTTTTGCATGCCTCTAGTAATCACCCCCGTCACATCATCAACAACATCCCCAAATCCCAATTTATACGTATCAAACGCATTTACTCATCTGCAAATTCCAATGAAGAATGTCAACAGGATCTTTGTGACAGATTTATATGTAGAGGATATAACAGACCTCGTATCCATCAAGCTATTAATGAGGTCAAACACATGCCACGTTCACAGCTTTTACACTATAAAAATGAACAAGAGGCCTCTAATATTTCCAGAACCCAACCCATCAGATTTACGACTACTTTTGGGAGTAATTCATCTTCGTTTAGGGAGATAGTTAATAATCATTGGTTCATAGGTTCATAGGTTGGTACTAGGCTATCAGCCCTAGGGCCTATACAAGCCTAGCCATAACAATTCCCTGGCTATTTCTTCCCACATTATTTACTTTCCTGGACCCCTGTCTAGCAGGGCGACTGATGTGATCCCTGGGGTGAATTTCCTTTCTCCCATCCAGTCGTCAAGGTTCCTCTTGAAGAGGTCCAAAGAGGCACTCTGCGTGACATGTATGGGCAATCTATTCCAGAGTCTGGGGAGTCTCTGGGTCAGGAACCTATCCCTCCAGCATGTTTTGTTTATTGTGATGACAAGGTTTAGATCCCTGGAGCGTGTAGCTCTGAGGGATTGGGATTTCTTTAAGTGTAGCATGTCCAACAGCTCTGGGTTTGACATGGCCTTGTATGTTAAGCAGAGATCGCCTCTGAGTAGACGATATGCAACAGAGTATAGCTGGAGATTTTTAAGGTGGTCAGCGTAGGGCATCTGCTTTAGGCCTGTGATTCTTTTAGTGAGGTATTTCTGAGGCCTTTCCAGTTGTTGCAGATGTCTTGAGAGGTACATACCAAACAGGGCGTTGTATTCTATAATGGGTCTAATGAGGGATGAGTACAGTGGGACAATGACCTCCTTTTTTCTGGATGAAAAGCCCTTCGTGATGAGGTGTGCCACATAGAAGGATTTCCTGACTGTTGTGGCGATGTGGTTATCGAAGGTGAGACCACTGTCCACCTGTGTCCCTAAGTCTCTTATCACACTTTCTGTGTTTAGTGTACTGCCACCTATATGGTAATTCATGGATACATGTTTTTTCCCAATAGGGATAACAATACATTTCTTGGCATTGAGCTTGAGCCCATGGCTCTGGCACCAAGCATCTGTTTCTGTAAGGCCCTTTGTAGAGTATCCACATCATTTGGGGATTCAATAATGGCTCCCAGTTTGCAGTCATCTGCAAACTTTGTTAGCCAGAGTCCCTTAGTGTTGACCTGTACTTCAGAGAAGTAGATGCCAAACAAGAGCGCCCCAGGACTGAACCCTGAGGTACTCCACTTGTCACTTGTCTGGAGCTGGATTTGGAGTCGGCTACTTTTACAGTGTGGGTTCTATCAGTAAGCCATTTAGCAACCCATTGGGTGACATAGGGATTAATGCCCAACTTAGTAAGTTTATCTATGATTCCAGAGTGGGAGATGGTGTCAAAGGCCTTGGCAAGGTCTAGATAGGCTGTGTGGACCACCTTACCCTTGTCCATGGCTCTGGAGACTGATTCAAAGAAGTCAATCAGGTTCAGGAGACAAGATCGGCCCTTCACAAACCCAAACTGGGTGGGGTCCAGTGTTTGAAGGTTGCCAATGTCTTTGTTTATAAGTTCCATGATAATACGCTCCATGGCCTTGCAGATAAGGCTTGTCAGACTGATGGGACGGTAGTTTCCGGGATCCAAGGTGGATCCCCCCTTGTGGATTGGGATAACTGTAGATGTGATAGTGTTCAATCTCGCCGTTTGTTCTTACACATGGGTTCGGAGCCGATCCTCGGCTCCGTGTCGGCCGGTTGCAAGCTCTGCATCGAGAAGAAGCTCGAGACAATCTAATACCCACAATCCTCCTCTGCCTTTACCTCAGATCTAGTTTGCCGCTGCTGCGTTCGCATCGCTGGGAGCTAGCTTGAGCATCTAAAGATAAGATATAGCTTAATTTGTTATATTTTATTGGAAATTTTCTTCTATTAGTAATTTTTGATATACTGAACTGTATGTGTGTATGAGTAGGTTGATTTCTCGGTACCGTTAAGTTTGTTAATTGGTTAGAGTTTTTCGGGGCCTACCAACCCTACTTAAATTTGACAACCGGACTTGACATTTAAATTGGATTTGACTTTTTACACCGGATTTGACTCTTATACTGGACTTGACTCTTATCTTACTTGTATAATGTCTGATAAAGTGAAATCAGGTTTTAAACGTTGTCAGTGTGGCCAAAAAATGTCAGTGACTGACAACCATAGTTCCTGTGTCTACTGCCTTGGCCCTCTCCACTTACAAGAGGACTGCTCAATCTGTCACTCTTTTAGTGGGAGGGTCATGACAGATAGGCGCAGGAAACTCATGGACAGAGGATTATTAAAACCTTCCTTTCAGGAGGCTCTGGATGCTTCTGACCAGGCATCGAAATCCTCGAAGGAATCGAAGACGTCGGAGCCCAAGTCATCGGCTCCGAGCTCTTCGAGTAAAGTTAGATCACCGGTTCCACAGACTTCGGGCCGAGTGTTCAACTGGTGTCGGTTCCTGAGCCTCGAGTCTTGGAACCGGTGATGGAGCTCCCTCCATCGACTTTATTGAGGTCGGCTCCGTCTTCGGTTCCTTCGACCCGTTCTTCGTCCAAACTCTCCGATGTCGATGTGGATCGTGTGGTGCAGAAGTTATTGGAGCATTGGCCCCTGTCCAAACTTATTTCAGTTTCCACCCAGTTGGTGTCGAAACTTGAAGGCCTCCCATTGTCTCCATCCATTCCTCCTCCGAGACCTGTCCAGTCTTTGGAGCCGGAAGAGGTTGATCTTCTGATTGTGGAGCCCTCGGGTCCAGAACCGTCCTTTTCTTGGTCTGTTCCTCTCACCTCGACTCTGTCGGACCCGGTACCGGAGTCTCGGAGCCGACGATCTGTCCTTGGTTCCGGGGCCGAGAGTCGAACCGACGTTCGGTTCCGACTCTTCCCCTTGGGGCCTCGCACGGATCGATTCGGCCCGTCCTCGGGTCGATGCCTTCGTGCCTGTTTCGGGATTCTTCCCATTTCTTCGGAACCGGGAGATTCTTCGATTCGGGACCCGGGGCGTTCGACCTAATGAGGAAGGTGTTGTCTACCCAGACAACCACATCAGTGGAAGCAACCTCTCCTCCCCATAAAGGGCCGTTATCCTCCTCTGCACCCACGGCCACATCCAAGCGCCGAGCACCAGTGTCTCAGCCACCCCTGGAGGGTGCCCCCTCTTCCTCGGAGGCTTCTTCGGATGCTCCCCACGAAGAAGTCCCTAGGAAAAGATTGTGTAAGAGGAGACACTTGGATTCTCCACAAGAATCCTTAACATCCGATACTGACTTAGATGAGTCAGAAGGGTCCCTAAGTCACCTTCAGAAGATGTCTCTTTTCGGACATATTGGAGATCCTGAAACAGAGAGGTGACTGGCACTCCCTTCCCCTTCTGAGGATGAGTCAGTTTTGCTGAAGGCATTCGGTGCTCGCCCTTCCTCCTGGGTCACTCCGCCTTCGACGAATTAATGGAACTTATTGCTCAAGGGCTTGGGAGGCACCTGACACAGTGGAACCAGTCCCAAGGAAACCCAATAAGTATATAACTGCACCTCAGGACAAGACCTACTTAACAAAAGGAGTTCCAGTGGACGCTATGGTGGTGGCAGCGGCCACGAAAAGGAGATGTCGGAATCTTCCTCATCTGTCCATCCTCCTAATAAAGATTCTAGGACTATGGACAGGTACGGAAGCGCATTTTAGTTCAGCTGCTTTTTCCATGCAATCACTGAACTATTTGACCCATTTTACACGACTACAGAGGGATCTAGTCAAAGAGTTGGGAGATACCCTCCAGGGTACTACAGATGCTGCTGTCTCAGAGAAAGTGACAGCAACTTAATACCCTTACATCCATTGTGAACTCGTCCATGAGGCTGATTTCTTACGCAGTCAAGGTTCGAGTAGGGCAGCAGCTTCAGCGATTGCTCTTCGCAGACAATCCTGGATGCGCTTATGTTCATTTCGGAAGCCTTCAAGTCTTCCTTTACTAACGCCCCATTTGACGGTGCCACTCTCTTTGGCCCCAAAGTAAAGGAGACCCTTACCCGGTGTGAACAGGAGGGAAAGACTCTGTCTGCTGTCGGAGTCCGTTTTCCACCCCAACCAGACCGTACCCCAAAGGGCAACGTGGTGGAAAAATGTGGTTTCAAAACCCCAAGGATCTTTCCCAGGCACACAGGGTGATGCCCTTCTAGAGGCAGAGGAGGGGCAGAGGTGGAAGACGCCGCCCTGGCGGCAGAGGGGTCCGCAGCATCAAGGTGACAGGGATACACTCCTGGTAAACCTTTCCAGCACTCCTGAGAGGAGGCCCGACTGTCCTGCTCTGGAGGCAGTCGGGGTCGCTTAGCTTTATACCCTCAGGCCTGGCAAAACATAACTACAGACAAGTGGGTAAAAAGCGTGGTTACCAGAGGTTACAACATACCCTTTCTATCCCATCCCATTCCAAAGAAAAGACTCCCAGATGTACCGCCCCATCTGCGAGAGCCAGCAGCTATAGAAATCTCAAAGCTGCTAGAAAAAAGAGTCATCCAACCAGTCCCAGCGGACCAGCAAGGATTCGGGACTTACTCAAGGTTCTTTTTAGTTCCAAAGAAAACAGGGGACTGGAGGCCCATTCTGGACGTAAGCGACCTCAACACATTCGCCAAGAAAGAAAAGTTCCGAATGGTCACGCTTCAATCGATCCTTCCATTCTTACAGAAGGACGACTGGATGTGCTCAATAGATCTGAAGGATGCATACTACCACATCAAAATGGCCAGGGCATCCAGAGATCATTTGCGCTTCCGGCTGGGGGCCAGTCACTTTCAATTTCGAGCCCTGCCCTTTGGTCTGACCTCAGCCCCCAGGGTCTTCACCAAATGCATGGCAGTGGTAGCGTCTCACTTGAGACGCCAAGGATTCCAGGTGTTTCCGTGTCTGGACGACTGGCTCCTTTCTGCCACCACCCAGCCAACTAGTACAGGCCAGAGACTATACTCTTCAGCTGTGTGTTCACCTAGGAATTTCCGTAAACTTCGAAAATCCTTACTTCAGCCATCACAGAGTATCTCGCTCATAGGAGCGGAATTAAACACACATCAGTTAATTCTAAGACTCCTCCAGAAAGGATACTTTCACTTCAGACTCACATACGTCTTCTTCTCTTGTCCAGGAAATCCCCAGCAAAACTGGTACTGAAGGTTTTGGGACTAATGTCAGCTTCTCTTATTGCAATACCCTTGGGAAGGCTGCACATGAGAGTCCTACAATGGCTACTGTTTGCACAATGGTCGTTCCAGCAACTACCTCTAACACACGAGATTCTTATAACGAACACATGCAAAACACACCTAAACTGGTGGCTTCAAACGTGCAACCTTTCCAAGGGAAGACCATTTGTGCTACCCACGCCTACAGTTACGGTGACCACGGACGCTTCCCTGATAGGGTGGGGGGCATCTTTCAGGGACAGACAGTCCAAGGCTTAATGGACCAATTTGGAGTACAATCTGCACATCAATGTTCTAGAGTTGAGGGCAGTGTTTCTAGCGTTGCAACACTTTGCTCCCCTTCTTCCTCTGGGAACTATTGCAGTTCAGACGGACAACATGTCGGTAGTCTGGTACATAAACAAACAAGGGGGAACCAAGTCCTATCAGCTATGCAGAGAGGCCATGAGAATCTGGCAATGGGCGGAGTCCACGGGTCGCTTTCTAATAGCAACGCACATCCCGGGGTCATCCAACGTCATAGCCGACAGGCTGAGCAGAGCAATTCTGTTACCGCACGAGTGGTCCCTAAAACAGTCAGTGGTGAAAAAGATTTTTCACACGTGGGGCCAGCCTTCCTGCGATCTGTTTGCGTCTCCAATGAACGCCAAATGCAGGAGCTACTTTGCCCTATTACCTCCTCCAGGGGAAGTCCCCAGGGATGCACTGATTCACGATTGGCCCCCGGGACTCCTATACGCATTTCCTCCATTTCCCCTGATATCAAAGTTTCTCCAGAAAGCCAGAAACCTACACAGGACAATAATCCTCATTGCCCCATTCTGGCCTCGTCAAATTTGGTTTCCCTTCCTGAAGTCACACTGCATTCGGGGACCCTGGATCCTGGACCCAGAGCCAGATCTATTGACTCACTCGTCAGGGGCTCCCCATCCCGCGCTTTTGTCCCTCCATCTAGCAGCTTGGCTGCTCCAATTCCCAACTTAGCCAGGTCTGATCTTCTTTCGCCGGCAGTTCAGAACATATTGGTGGCTTCTCATAAAGCTTCCACTACTAAAACATATTCTAGTAAATGGAAGCGATTTGTATTCTGGGCGAATACACAACAAGTGGATCCTTTTATAGCTCCTTTGAATAAAATATTAGAGTTTTTAACGGACTTGTTCCATCAGGGTGCTTCTCCTGCCACACTAAGAGTTCAATTGGCTGCCATCTCTAATTTCCATGTGGAAGAATGTGGGGCTCCTGTTATGGCCCACAGACTTTGTAAAGCCTTTTTAAAAGGAGTTTTTCATATTAGACCACCAATTAGATCTCCTACGTCACCTTGGAGTCTAAACTTGTTGTTATCTAAATTAATGTTGCCCCCCTTTGAACCAGCCTCCTCTTGCCCGTTAAATTTTTTGTCTTGGAAGACTCTTTTTGGTAGCCATTACATCCGCTAGGCGAGTATCTGAACTTCAAGCTCTCTCCATCAAGCACCCTTATCTGATCTTTACTCTGACAGAGTTTCTCTTCGAACTAATTCATCCTTCCTCCCTAAAGTTTGTTCTATTAACAATATTAATCAGTCCATTGAATTACCCACCTTCTTCAAGAATCACTCCAACAAAATGGAGTATATGTTGCACAAATTAGATGTTCACAGACAGCTAAGATTTTACTTGGATAGAACAAAAGATCACAGGAAAACTGATCAACTTTTTGTGGCCTTTGCTGATAACAGGAAAGGATTAGCGGTTACCAAAAGAACTCTTTCTAAGTGGTTAACGGATTGTATAATCTATGTCTGTGATTCTTCAAATCAAACTCTTTTGCACAAACCCAAAGGACATTCCACAAGGTCAGTGTCTACATCCCTGGCTCATGCAGCCCGCCTACCACTAGACGCTATTTGTGCGGCTGCTACTTGGTCTAAGCCACATACATTCATTTCTCATTATAAGGTAGACAAGGTTTCTAGGGACAGGGCAACCTTTGGTTCCACTGTGCTCAAGAACGTCCTTCCGTGAGTTCCTCAGGAACAAAGAGCTAGGGACGCTACCCATGTGTAAGAACAAACGGCGAGATTGAACACTATCACATATAGAAGTTATGTCCTTACCATAACGTTCCATGTGGAGTGTTCATCTCGCCTTTGTTCTTACATTCCCACCCTCCCGCCCTTAGGAAGAACGTTCAGTTTTGGTGCCTGGCCTGGGGCATTCTGCTTCTGCTTTGCAGTTGTTGTGTACATAGTTGGCATGTATATATATGTGTATGTGTCTATATATATATAGACTCTTAGTTCTGTGCATATGTGATGTAAGCATGAGTGTGCTCTCTCTAGAGACTGGTTTGCTTGCAAACTAGATCTGAGGTAAAGGCAGAGGGGGATTGTGGGTATTAGATTGTCTCGAGCTTCTTCTCGATGCAGAGCTTGCAACCGGCCGACACGGAGCCGAGGATCGGCTCCGAACCCATGTGTAAGAACAAAGGCGAGATGAACACTCCACATGGAACGTTATGGTAAGGACATAACTTCTATTTCTGCGCCACTCAGTGGGCACGAAACCTGAGGTGAGGCTATGATTAAACGTGACACTTAGGTGAGGTGCCAGTTCATATTGTAGTTCATGTAGTACACAGCCCGGGATGTCATCTGGTCCCATGGATGCTGTATTCTTGGCTTTAGAGAGTGTGTTTTGTACCTGTGTGGCCGTTATTACTGGAATTTGGCAATCTTCCGGTATTGAGATGGGCCATTTAGGGGTGAGAGGGGTGAAGTTGGCACTGAATCGATCTGCCAGGATATTGGCAATATCCTTCGGATCAGTATATTTAATGCCATTCTGTTTTAGCTCAGAGCAGATCTGAGCATTGCCATTTAGATTCTTGACATAGTTATAGAATGCTTTGTGGTTGTCTTTGGAATCTTTGGCAATTTTATTTTCGTAACTAGCTTTGGAGGATTTTATGAGGCATCTCAGTTTCTTACTGAGGCTAGTAAGGGAGTTTTTTGCTTCCTGGGATTTTCCTCTTGTCTGCAAACGTTTCTTCCTTTTGTTGTAAAGTTTGTTTATGGCAGGGGACCACCAGATTGGCTTCCTTTTTTTGGATGAGAGCATTTTGGTTCTATTTGGGATGGCACAATTCATGCATGAGTGGATGTGCTCGTACAGTGCCTTAGTGTAGGATTCAGCAGTTGAACTTTCAGTTCCCGTCTGCATGGGTGTCATGAAGTTTGCCACTTCTGACTTGAGTAGCATGAAGTTGGCTTTGGAGAAGTTTTTTATGGTGCTTTCTTTACTGGTGGCTGGGGGTGGGATGTGGATGTTAAGGGTGATTAGCTTATGGTCAGACCTGACTAACGAGGGGGTGACCATAGGTATGAAGCATTGATTTCCCATGTTGGTTATGACCAGGTCTAAGATATTGGAGCCCCTGGTGGGACTATGGATTAGTTGATCCAGGGCGTTGGAATTTATGAATTCCAAGAACCGTTGCGTAAAGGGAAATATTACGGGCACATGAATTTCTGTCTGATATCCTACCTGAAAAATGTGCCTTCTCGTATCGCAGGGGTCGGACGATTAATTCATATTTGACACATTACAAGAAACTTCATCCAACAACATCCATACAAACTACTTTATTTGGGGACCCATTGATTGGTTCGTTCCCTTGTGGTCATTGTAGTGCATGTAGGCATATGGCCAAGAGCAAGGAATTCACCAGTGCCAATACTTCACGGATATTTCAGATTAGGGTGTTTGGTAATTGTAGCACAGACTGGGTGGTATATTTAGCCACCTGCACGTGCTTTTCATTTTATGTAGGCCAAACCTCTAGACCACTGAGATTTCGAATCAGTGAACACCTTAGTGCCATTAGAACAAAGAAATTAGCAAATGCTTTATATAAACATACTTTGACTCATAAAACAGCACAATTTCAATTTGTCATTATTGATAAGATTCAGATGCCTAGGATTTCTAAAGCAGGCTGGCATGGTAAGCTTAATAATATGGAATCCTTATGTATCACCAGGTTGAGTGCTCTGTCCAAACCTGGTCTAAATGAATGTTAAATGTATATCTAATAGCTACTCATGCTGACTGTATATTTTGCATTTGATCTATTAAGCTTAATCTTATACATGACTTTGATGTGTATGTTTATTTTATTGCTTTGATATTTTGATACATGATTCATTACATTTTTTGAGTTTCTACTTTGATTTTACAAAAGTGTATTTTTTTGTGCGTACACCTTTAAAAATTTTCAGTATTTAAGGAATATTAGGATGCACCATTTCTTAAACATTTTTTCTCTGCACTGAAGAAGGCTATTGTTCAGGCCGAAACCGGTTTGCAATGCTTTGTTTTATTTTGCACAATAAAAGATCATTTTCTGCTTGCCTTTAACCTTGTGTTGGCTCGTTTTGTGTGATTTGACTTTATTTTGATTGAGCCGTGCACTGGATCCACCGTGCGTGATTTTGGTTTGCTCTATCATGCTTGGTTAAAAGAACATACGCTACAAGATCATGTTAAGGCCAAATTACCTTTGCAACGGGATGCGTTGTTTGGAGTTAAGGCAGAGGAGGTATTAAAAAAGATGGAAGATCAGGCAAAATCTATGCACACGGTCAAAGATTTCTTACAGGTTCAGCCTCCTCGTTTTAGCAGAAATTGGCCAACAAAAAATTGGTCCTTTCCAGTCACAGATAGACCTCAAAGGGGCAGGTATAGACATCCAAGAGGTAGCGGTCAGACACAAGGCCCTTATAGACCTCGACAATGGGGAGCACCAGGCCAGAAAGAAAGGGAAGGCAGACCTCAACCTTATAAAAAACAGTCTCAATGACTTCCCACTACAGCAAACAAACAGCTCTCTCTTGGCAGCCCCTTTAGGAGGAAAACTGGCACTCTTCTATCACAATTGGCATCGCATCACCAAAGACAAATGGGTTCTCAACATCATATCTCAAGGTTACAGGTTCCACTTCCACACTCTTCCAAGGTTAAAAGGAATGCCAAATCTGCCACCAAATCAATGGGCAGAGGCTCAAAAACAAATTACAGCACTCATGGACATGAGAGCTATTCAAAAGGTACCACCACAAGAGCAAGGACAATGATTTTACTCAAGACTCTTTCTGGTTCCCAGAAAGGACAAAGCCTGGAGCCCATTCTGGACCTTTCTTCACTGAACACTTAGCTAGATATTCAGAAATTCAAAATGTTGACACTGCAGCAGCTTCTTCCCATGCTGGGCAAGAAAACTTGGCTCGTGACTCTGGACCTCAAAGAGTCATACCTGCATATCCCTGTCAGACAAAACTGCAGAAGATACCTCAGATTTCTAGCAGGTTCAATGCACTATAAATTCTCTGCACTGCCCTTTGGCTTATATACTGTGCCCAGGGTCTTCACAAAGTGCCTGGCACCAGTAATTGCATTTTGCAGGCAAAAAGGAATTCAAATTTACCCATACCTGGACAACTGCCTAATCCAAGCAGAGAGCAAGGACATTCTTCTAAAGCATCTGGCATACGTAGAAAACTTATTAAGTTGCCTGGGGTACACAGTAAACAAAAAGAAATCAAAACTAGTGCCCTCACAACAGATAATATTCCTGGGTACCAGCTTAAACACAACGGCCCAGATGGCTTATCTCACGCCAGACAAGCAAGGACAACTGACTCAGTATTTTCATTTAATGGCAACAAAGACCCAACTCCCTGCAAGAACAATTCTGCAGGCCTTGGGCTACATGGCATCTTGCATACTACTAATTCCATATGCCAGACTGCATATGAGGAAACTACAATGGTACCTAAAGAGTGTATGGTCTCAACACTGTCAAAATTTGGAAACAGTTGTACCACTAATTCCTTGCCTGCAGCAGGAGTTTCAATGGTGGGCTCAAGCTTGTCACCTCAACAAGGAACAGCCTTTTACCCAACCCACAGCCAGGCAGACACTGACAACAGATGCATCGGATTAAGCCTGGGGAGCACACATGGCAGGAAAATGTATTCAGGGCGAGTGGCCCGCAGAACAAAGACATCTCCACATCAATCACAAAGATATGCTAGCTGTACAAAATGCAATTATATTTTTCAAGGACCTGCTACATCCAGGACAACTACTACTAAAGATAGACAACACCACAGTTATGTGGTACATAAACAAGCAAGGGGGCACACACTCCTACCCCCCTGCAGACAAGCCATGAACTTGTGGAACACAGCTTTAAACTACCAAATTCATCTGCAGGCACAATTCCTGCCAGGAGAGAAGAACACACTGGCAGACGACCTAAGCAGAAACATCATGGATCCTCACGAATGGCAATTGAGTCCACAAATATTCAGAATGATAGCACAAAAATGGGGACCAGACATAGATCTGTTTGCAACCCCAATGAACTGCCAACTACAGAAATTCTGCACAAGGAGCTACCATCCACAAGCATGGAAAGTGGATGCCCTCTCATTCAGCTGGAAAAAAACTACAAGTATACTCTTTCCCTCCTTTACCTCTCCTTCCAAATGTACTCATAAAAGCCAGGCAGGAAGAGCCAAATATGATCCTGATTGCACCAGACTGACCACGCCAGCACTGGTACCCAATCTTAAAGAACTTAGCACAAGAACCACCCTGGATTTTGCCTCAAATCCCACAGCTGTTGACACAACACAACAATCAGATACTCCACAGCCAGCTAAAGACCTTAAATCTAGCTGCATGGAAAATTTCTTAACCAAGCAAGCATTGCCTCTCTCCAAAGCTGTTATGGATGTCATCCTGGAGGCCAGAAGGCCTAGCACCAGGAAAGCCTACTCGGATAAATGGAAGAGGTTCTGTGCCTGAAACCAAGCACACAGCCTTGACCCTCTTGTACCAGACATTCCTCAGATACTTCAGTACTTAACTGAGATGCTGGAAGATTCATGCCTCAGCCATTTCTGCTCATTACAACACGGATCTACCAATTTTTTCAAATCCTTTGCTCAAACAGTACCTCAGAGGGGCTAAAAACATGAGACCACCCCGTAGAGCACCTACACCAACTTGGGACCTCAACTTTGTTTTGGAAAAATTAACTTTATCTCCTTTTGAGCCAGCTAACACAGCAGATTTAAAATACATCTCTTGGAGGACTGCTCTGCTACTGGCAATAACATCAGCAAGAAGAGTTTCAGAATTACAGGCACTAATGGCAGTGGAACCTTTCCTCATCTTCCACCAGGACAAGGTGTCTTTAAGAACTAACCCTACGTTTATGCCAAAGGTGGTATCAAGTGTGGCTCTAAACCAAAATATTCACTTGCCAACTTTTTATCCAAAACCACAGAACAAAGGGGAGAGACTACTACATTCCTTGGACATTCACAGTCAGTTACGCTTCTACTTGGACAAAACCAAAGCTTTCAGAAAATCTGAGCAATTATTGGTAGCATACGCTGCAGGAGCACAGGGAAAAGCCATTTTAAAGCAGACTATTTCAAAATGGATAGCTCACTGTATACGTTTCTGCTATACCCACCATGGGAAACCTGTACCTAGCATCATTAGATCTCACTCCACCAGGGCAACAGCCACTTCAACTGCCTACCTCAGAGGAGTACCTACCAAGGAAATTTTAGAAGCAGCAAAATGGAGTTCTGTCCATACCTTCACCAAACATTACCATTTGCCTTTATACTCCAAATCCAGATCTGGCTTTGCCACTGCTGTGCTGCAGGGCCTTATAGCCACCCCTAATGCCGTATAGATCCATCCTCCCTACCTCAGCTTTGGGATTCCACCCAAGTGTAATGACTGCAGCAGTGTCACACGATGAACATAGTACAGTTTTGTACCTACCATAAATGTAGATGTTTGAGTGTAGTCACTGCTGCAGTCCAGGTTACCCTCCCTCCTTCCCGTCTGATTTTCTGGTACGTACCTAGCTCTTTTACCCTTATTTCCTAAAGGGAGTATTTGCTGGTAATTAAAAATGGTTGTTTGCTTTTCTAATATATATTTTACTAGCAATTTGCAAGGCCTACCTATTTGGGGGCACCTGACATCTGGGGCAAGAAAAACTGAAGAAAATGGCGTCGGCTGCATCTTATATCCCCCTGGCGCACTGACGTCAGGGAAGAAGCGACAGCAACTGACGCCGGACCAAGACTTTGGAACTCAGGCTGACTGGGGAACCGCCTGAAGGCAGGATAACCCAAGTGTAATGACTGCAGCAGTGTCTACACTCGAACGTCTACATTTACGGTAGGTACAAAACTGTACTTTTCATTTTCCAGTTTATTGTGTGCTTATAAATCTAAAGGCAAGTTGTATCTTGACTTTTACTGTTGACTGTCACAGTATCATTAATATTATTAGAGAGAATTGGATCATAGATACTGAAATCTCTTATCTAATGGATATCATTGGAGAAGCTCCTTCCTTTGTGTATAGGAAAGCCAGAAACATCAGGAGTTGGGTTGAAAGTAGGACCAGACTATTGGATACATGCACAAGTAAGTGTGGAGCCAACTATGTTTTTTTTTGTCAGCACATACACGAGGGAGCCATGTTTTTCTGCCCTTATTTAAAGAAACTGATTAAAACCAGTGCAGGAGGGGACTGTAACTCAATTCAGGTGGTTTACATGGCAAGCTGGAATGACTGTGGAGCATTTTATGTGGGGAAAACTCTCAACAGACTTAAAATAAGGATGTCTGGCCATTTTTCTGAAATTACAGCTAAGTGCAGGAGTAATGTACTGGCTCTGCACCTGCAGCTTCACAAAAGACAACACTGGCTTTAAATTTCAAATTATTAAATGTGTGGATCTTTTGGAAATGGAAGGAAACATCCCTAATCATTTAGAAAAAATGTGGACTACTGTGGCAGATGAAACTGAAGTATTTTAGAAAACCGGGACTTAATTATTATTGCTCCGTATAAAGCACACTATAACTCAGAAAGCTGCCCCACTGTTTAAAAGACTATTAAAAGTCTGACATGGGGCTGATTAATGCTGACATTACATGTGAATATTGTTATAAACAAATATCAAACAATGTAAATATTTTACAATGAAAATAACTGGCATGGGTGCTGTTTTTGATACATTTACTCATGTAAACTAAGTGCTTTCTTAGTTAGATGCCACACTTGAACATATCCCTAGGGCCTTAATGCTTTATTTTGAACATTTTTCACTGTATTTGCACTTTAGAATTATAGCTATGGTTTCAGCCTACTTGGGTGTTCACTTGTAGATTTATACACATCTTCATTAATGTTATGAAATGTTTTTACACACAAACCTGGTGAAGTATTTATTTGGTACAAAAGCAGTCTTTGTTAAAAAGTCTTTCAGTTTATAAGTTACTAATATTTATTCTGATAGATGTCTAATGATAGATCTTTTTGTTAGTTAATTAGTCATTTTGTTAGTGAGTTGGTTTCGTAATAACGTTTGGATTAGCAGGTTAGCCTTAATAAGCTGTTTTTATAATATATATTTTAATTTGTCTTTAGCTTTTAGTTTCGTTTCTAAGGTAGCACATTCAGTTTACACTACAGTGTTAAGGGGGAAGGGGGACTTAGTTAAAGTAATGAGTTTAATGCTTTTATTGCTCTTAACAGAACCACCCTCTGTAACCACTCCCTTGCTCCAAATAACCTGATTATATAATAATAATGAGTGTCTTTAATGTGTTTCAGTATATTCAATTAGGATCGTTTGTGTGTTTCAATAAAGGATATTCCATTGTTAACTCAACTAGATTACCTACTATTTTATTATCTTGTAGTACGTATTTTAAAGTTTGATTTTTTTATTAGTGAACTAGGTGCATAACATGTTTCAATGAGTGAACTTCACACCCTCCATACTGCAGAATTTCTGCTTGGTTTGTTTTTGACCCAGTATAGGTTGCATACTGGGTTTTCTGAGACTTTGAGGGATACCACAAATGTTTCTTTTTGCAAACAAACCATCTCCAAGTAGATCTCCCACAGTATTTCCTTTTGTTACAGATATCATGGCAAAAAGCATCCTGAAACTGTAAGAACTCATTCTTCTAGGACCACTTCTTCCTCTGCTGCCTTCCTGAAAGGAGTACCTACCAAAGACATCCTGAAACCTGCTACCTGGTCATCTGTGCATACATTTACCAAATATTACCACTTGCCTGCCTTCTCCATGTCTAGGGTAGGTTTTGCCCCTGCCATCTTGTAGGGCATCCTCTCTTCTCCATAATTTTCCTTCCACCCTCCTCTCAGCTTTGGGAATTATCCCACAAGTCAGGACTGCAACATTGAAACCTGAAGAACATAGTGCAGTTGTGTACACTTACCATAAATGTAGATGTTTGAGTGTATTCACTGTTGCAGTCTTCCTTCCCTCCCTCCTTCCCCCTTTTTTCCTACAGTAGTAGACTGCTTCTATTTTTCTGCACTTTCCAATGGACCCGCTGGCCCCTTTATCTAACTTAACCCCCTTGCTTATGCTTCATCCTAGGAGCTCCTTATACCTTATAGGGGGCAAGAAAAACTGATGTCATGGTGTTAGCTGCCTCCCTTTATACCCAAGAATACTGATGTCAGGGTAGTGTGTCCTCCAGCCTTAGGAGGAGGGAGGTTTTTACTTTGGTAGTTGGGCCGACCAAGGGCTTCCACATCAGGAAATCTGATAAGTCTTATATTGCATCAGTGAATACACTTGAACATCTACATTAATGGTAAGTGTATACAACTGTACTTTATTTCAGGTTTGACTGGAAAAGCTAACCCAAACTGTGCCACAACTTGCTGTGAGGGAAAGGCTATTTTGCTTTTGCTTTCTTGTATTTTGTATTACTTTATTGCATTTTTCTATGTTGTATACTGTGATTTGTTTTCTTTACACTGTGTTTTAGTTGTAGTCTGCTTTTAAATGCAGATTAAAACTATAAAAGAGACCACAGCTGTGTCTCTTGTTAGTCACACACAATTTTTAGAACACAACTGTTTTTCTATTTGCCTGCCGCTTATGTTTGTTTGACCACGTATCTCCTTCCTTCTCCCCTTTCACTGGCTGTTGTAAGCATAAAATTATTGATGTGAAATTGTTTAATCTCGCCTTCATTCTTACTGATGGGTTTGGAAGTAGCAAAGCTCGAGGTCTCAAAACAGCTCGTGGCCAAAGCCCTATCCCACAATGCACCACTACATTCCCCAGATCTAGTTTGCCGCTGCAGCTGATCGGGTGTTCTCTACAGCTCTTGGCCGTTGGAGAGAGAAGTTTTGTGTATTTTCAGTCAGAAATTTTCAAAAAGTTTATTGCTGTTAGTTAGATAGTTATTTAAAGTGTGCTGTTCTCTGTTAATCTGTTTTCGGATTTTTATAGTTAGCAGATAGCTTTTCTTGTTGGGCTTGGCCCTTTTTCTAGCTCTATCCCAAGCTGAGTTAGGCTTTGCATTTTTGGTACCGGTTGATGCCATGGTGGTGGTGGCGGCCACTAAAAAAGAGATGTCGGAAACTTCTTCATCTGCCCATCCTCCTAATGGAGAGTCTAGGATAATGGACAGATTCGGGAAACGCATGTTCAGTTCTACAACCTTTGCACTTCGGTCATTGAACTACCTGACCCACTTCACATGTCTACAAAGAGATCTCCTCAAGGAGCTTGGAGATACTCTCCAGGGTGTAGTAGCTGACTCAGTGACGGACAAGGTGACATCTCTGCTTGCCACCCTCAACTCCATTGTAAACTCGTCCATGCGTCTCGTGTGTTATGCAGCTGATGGAACAAGTAGGGCTGCGGGTACAGGAATCGCTCTGCGGAGACATTCCTCTATGTGCTTATGTTCATTTGCGGAACCTTTTAAGTCATTTGTTAACGCCCCTTTCGATGGTTCCTCCTTATTTGGACCAAAAGTAAAAGAGACCCTCACCAGATGTGAGCAAGACGGTAAGACTCTGTCTGCCATTGGAGTCCGTTTTTCTACCCCTACTAGACCTTATCCAAAAGGCCAATGGGGTGGAAAAATGTGGTTCCGCAAGACCCAAGGAGTCTTTCCAAACTCACAAGGTGAAGCCTCCTCCAGGGGAAGAGGGGGAGGCAATGGTGGAAGACGACACCCACGTGGCAGAGGGGGTCCGCAGAACCAGGTTGACAGAGATCAGTTCCTTGGGAAACCCTATCAGCTCTCCTGAGAGAAGGTCCGACTGTCCTGCTCTGCAGGCAGTCGGGGGATGTTTGTCTTTGTACCTAGGCGCCTGGCTAAATATCTCAGAAGATCAATGGGTACAAAATGTTATGTCCAGAGGATATTCTGTCCCTTTTCACTCTCACCCCATACCAACAAAAAGGAATCCCAGACATTCCACCCATTCTACGGGATATAGCATCCGTAGAGGTCCAGAAACTATTGCAAAAAAGAGTCATCCAGCCAGTTCCAGCAGACCAGCAAGGATCCGGAACTTACTCAAGGTTCTTTTTGGTACCAAAGAAGACGGGAGACTGGAGACCTATTTTGGACCTCAGCAGGCTCAACAAATATGTGGTGAAGACGAAGTTCTGGATGGTCATGCTTCAGTCCATTCACCCATATTTAGGGAAGGACGACTGGATGTGCTCTATCGATCTACAGGATGCATACTACCATATCAAAATGGCCAGACCATCCAGGAAACATCTGCGTTTCCGACTGGAAGCCAGTCATTTCCAGTTTCGGGCACTGCCCTTTGGTCTCACTACAGCCCCCAGAGTGTTCAAATGCATGGCAGTGGTCATGGCTCACTTGAGACATTCAGGAATCCAGGTGTTTCCTTACTTGGACGACTGGCTCTTTACCACCCCCACCAGGCATCCGCTTATTCAGGCAAGGGATGCTACCAGGGATCTATGTTCACAGCTGGGCATTACAGTAAACTTAGAAAAGTATGACTTATTGCTGTCGCAGCATACAGTTTTATAGGAGCAGACTTAGACCTGGTCAGCATGTCCCTGAAGCTCCCTTCCAAAAGAGTTATTGTCCTCCAACAACAGATTGAGGATCTACTGTCAAAGCGGAAGGTGCCAGCATCACAGATTCTCAAACTGCTTGGCACGATGGCAACAGCAATCATTGCAATACCCCTTGCGAGATCCCACATGCGCATTCTTCAGTGGCTGCTATTCATGCAATGGACCTTTCAGGAATTACCCTTGAATCATCTAGTCTTGATTACTGACACTTGCAAGAAAGACCTTCGCTGGTGGCAGACATTGGAGTCAGTGACTATGGACCGCCCATTTGTTCTTCCCTCTCCAGTTACAACGGTAACCACGGACGCCTCCCTGATCGGGTGGGGGGCATTATCAGGGACGGACAGCCCAAGGTACTTGGCAGACTCATGAGGCTCATTTGCACATCAGTGTCCTTTAGATGAGAGTGGTTCTTCTAGCGTTGCAGGCCTTTCAAGACTCTCTTCCCCTTGGCACGATTGCAATCCAGTCGGACAACAGGTCAGTAGTCTGGTACATCAACAAACAAGGAGGCACCAAATCCTACCCCCTGTATCGAGAGGCTCTGAGATTATGGAATTGGACAGAGTTCACCCAGCATTTTCTGATTGCAATGCACATCCCGGGGAAATCCAACATAATAGTGGACAGACTCAGCAGAGCTATTCTGCTACCTCATGAGTGGTCTCTCAAGTGCAAAATAGCGGAAATGATTTTCCGCAGATGGGGCCAGCCTTGCTGCGATCTTTTTGCCACCCCCCACAGACACCAAGTGCAGCAACTACTTTGCCCTGATCCCTCAACATGGTCAATCCCCGAGGGACGCACATGTCCACAATTGGCCTCCGGGACTCCTTTATGCTTTCCCCCCTTTTCCATTGATTAACAAATTATTGCAGAAAGCCAGTCTTTTGGGCAGGGCACTTGTTCTGGTTGCCCCATTTTGGCCTCGTCAAATTTGGTTCCCTTTTCTGAAACGTCATCTACTAGAGGAGCCTTGGATCCTGGACCCAGTGCCGGATCTGTTGACCCACACGTCAGGAGCTCTTCATCCCTCTCTTCAGTCCATCAAACTGACAGCTTGGCTGCTGCAATTCCCAAAATAGCCAGGTTCCAGAATTTATCCGAAGAAGCGTGGCTTATCCTTTTGTTGCCTCACAAATCTTCTACTAGGAAACTCTTACCTCAGTAAGTGGGAAAGGTTTTCCATCTGGGCACAACAGAATAACATTGACCCTTTCCAAGCTACTATATCTGATATATTGGAATTCCTGACAAAACTGTTCAATGAAGGAGCTGCAGCAGCAACCATTCGAGTCCACCTCGCTGCTATTTCCAATTTTCATTTAGGTGCATCTGAAAATGGTATCATGTCTCATAAGCTGGCTAAGGCTTTTTTGAAGGGTACGATGCACTTAAAACCACTGTTCAGATCTCCTACTACTCCCTGGAACTTTAATCTTATCCAAAATTATTCTTCCGCCCTTTGAACCTGCCTCTTCTTGTGAGCTGAAGTATCTTTCTTGGAAGACCATTTTCTTGGTGGCCATTACGGCAGCACGCAGAATTTCAGAATTGTAAGCCCTTTCCATTAAGCCACCTTCTCTAATATTTCATAAAGATAGAGTCTCCCTCAGGAAGAATCCATCGTTTCTACCCAAAGTATGTTCGGAATTCACTCTAAATCAAATAATTGAGTTGCCCATTTTCTTTCCTAACCACTCAAACAAATTGGAGTATATGCTTCACAAACTTGATGTGCATCGACAACTTTGTTTTTATTTGGGTAGAACAAAAGATCTCAGAAGGACTGATCAGTTGTTTGTCTCCTTCTCAGATTCAAGAAAAGGTGCACTTGTCTCTAAAACTACCTTATCGAAATGGCTCTCTGATTTTATCTCCTTTATCTACAGTGAAACAGGTATTGCATTACACAATAAGGTCAAGGCTCATTCTACAAGGGCAGTTTCTACTTCTGCAGCTTTCTTGACCAGGTTGCCCATAGATTCTATTTGTGCAGCTGCCACCTGGTCAAATCCACATACCTTTATATCTCATTACAAAGTGGACAAGGCTTCTAGGGACAGAGCTTCATTTGGATCTGCTGTCCTGAAACAGGTACTCCCGTGCACCACCCAAGATTGTGGTGTTGGGGACGCTACCCATCAGTAAGAATGAAGGTGAGATTAAACAACTTCACATTAAGAAGTTATATAGTTACCATAATGTTCCATGTGAGTTGTTATTCTCGCCTTCATTATTACGACCCTCCCTCCTACCTCCTTCCTATGTCTGGAAGCGCAAGCGGTTTCACGCTGGTTTTGGTTTTCCTGGACGGTGTTCTTCTCCCTGGTCTTTTTGTTTCCCTGAAATTTGGTATAGGTTTCTTCACTAGTTGACAGCAAACAAGATCTGGGGAATGTAGTGGTGCATTGTGGGATAAGGCTTTGGCCTCAAGCTGTTTTGAGACCTCGAGCTTTGCTATTTGGTCGAATCGGAGCCGATGATCGGCTCCGAACCCATCAGTAATAATGAAGACAAGAATAACAACTCGCATGGAATGTTATGGTAAGTACAGAACTTCTTATTTCCTGAAATCAGCCCCCTTCAACTATTTAAATTTATTGGCCATCCCATTATATTCCATACAAATGTGCCCCCACCCCCTTTCATTGTATCCTGCTCTTTTAAAATTAGTGGCTCTCCACTTAAACAGGTAAAGCTTAAGTTGCCCCCTTTTTCATATCTAACTGCGTAGTGCACACTACAGTGCTTATGATATTAAGCCATTTTTTTTCATCTTACCTTTAAACATCTGTTGCAACACCACCAGTTATTGGAGAGCCCACATTCTGCCTCTGAATAGTATTCTTGGGATTAGTGCTTCTGTTTTATCATGGTGATGGAAGGAGCACAGAGACATTATTTTCTGGAGACTGCTGATCACCGAAAACCTAATAACTGCTTCATAGATGACAACTTGGAATTTGTGCTTATATTCTACTCCTGGTAAGAGAAGGAGCAGAGTGCATGTCTGTGCTTGATGTTCCTGATTGGTCTGGTTGCTGTTCAACACATCTACCAGGAAAATGCTACAACAAGCCAAAGGACCCTTGCATCATCTGGGACAAGACTGTGGATCATCAAGCAGGCTGTGGCCTGCTGCTTATCTTGGGATTGATGATAATGCTTTGCTTCTGGTGAGAAAAGAAGCAAAGGAGCATTGTATCCCAACAGAGTGAAGCTGTGCTGAGACCAGCACTAGCAGTAGCCATTCACATGACTCCACTCTTTTCATCATTCTTTACAAGCTAATTCTTTGTTTTCAGTAAGTACTGCTTGATTTGTTTCTAACTTCAGAATGTTTCCTTAAATACTTAATCCTTAAGTTTTCAGGGTTTACATATTAGTTTCCCCTCAAGTGTTTGGCAGTGCCATGTATAGTCACAGACACCTTGAGTGACATTTTAACTGTAAAAGCACAATTCAGATTTCTCCAATACCTAGTTGCACACAGGGCAACTAGTTTGCGGTGACAAGCACTGTCTCCAGAGTTGCAAACTGGATACTCCTGACATTGCTGTATATTCTCACTCCAACTGTCTAATCAACAAAAAAGTGTCTGTTGCCATGGATGTGAACTTTCCCACTATCTCCGTTACTAGCATGGTGGATATGGACATCCTGAGGCAATATAGAAATTGCCTCATGCTTACTGACAACCCTTCATTCTCAAACTGATATGATGTGCGAGAGATGTATTTATACAGTGTTAGTGGAGGCAACGCTCTGACATAAAAGGATTCCTTATGTCATTATCCTTATGTCAGTAATGTTGTCAGTAGTACACATGCTGCACCCATCACATACAATTCAAAGCAGACATAGACACCCATATATGCTGAAGCACTTAAATATAACCTTCCTAAACCCCAAAGACCTCCTACACGATGTTCACATAACAAATACCCTCAGCAGCCCCAAATGCACTCTTTCAAAACAACTACATTATCACATAGAGCCACATTTCATGGTGCCTCTACTTCTAATCCCATAAGGCAAGCCACCATACCAGCATTGTGGTCATTGGAGACTCCATCATGAGACACACTGATTTCCCTGTCACCAGGCAAGTAAGGAGAAAGTCACAGTCAGTTGCTTATCAGGGGCTAGGATCTGCCATATTCCACATGCACTCACGTCATTGGACCACAAGTAGCAGTAAGACTCAGTCATAACCCATGTGGGTATAAATGACATGAGACGTACCTCCTTAGACTATATGAAGACAGACGTCATGGAGCTCTTGGAATATGTTTATCAGGCTAGTATGAGCCTAGCACTGAGGAGCATTTTACCTTCTTCAAGGATGATGCCACAATACGAACAGAAGATGACTGAATTTAATAATTGGCTTAATTTCTGGTGTCATTGTAAGGGGGTGCAGTATTTGACAGCATGGAAGGAGATGGTCAACAGACCATGCTGCCTTGCCAAGCATGGCCTGCATCTCTCTCCTCTAAGTTTTCGAATATTAGCTAAAACATTGTTTTCCCCCACAGTGCCTTTTTTAGGCAATGCCAAACTGAAAGTACATTTGACATAGCAAATCAAAACCAAGAACGTCTAAAGGTATTACTGTTCAATGCTAGGAGTCCAAGCAAATAACTCCACTCCTTAGAAGTTATCTTCACCCTAAAGAATGCTGACGTCTATGCAGTCACCGAGACATGGTCTAAAGCTGCAGAGAGCACACCAACAGTGTAAGGTTATTATGCCCTCCACACATTTAGACCAGCTACTACACAGACAGGGACTAAAGATGGACGTGTCTCTATTTACATAAAAAAAATATATATCTCAAGGCTAGTCAAACAGGATAATGCACTTGAACTGCTCCATGTTTAAGTCACCACAGGCAAAATCCAATGCCACTTCCTTACAAGCTGTAGGTCCCCCCCTCTATGACCCAGGAAACAAATACCATGTATTTAAAATTATTGGAGGCACTCACCATCCAACCCAATACCATACTCATGGGCGATTTTAATTACCCCACTATTAAGTGGGAATCCTATATGACGCCAAACGTACAGGCACAGAGGTTCCTGGGTTTTGTCAACACAAACTCCCTGGACCAGATTGTCAATACACCAGCCAGGGTGCAAACATACTGGATTTGGTCCTCACTAATATGGAAGAGTGCTGCACACCCCCTACTGTAATGTCTTCCCTGGTAAGATTAGGCCACAGAATGGTCTCCTTTGAAGTAAAAATAAAGACTGGACTACCAGCTAAACTTGGAATATTCAGAAACTGCTCCTAAGGCTAACTTCCCGCTATTATGTGATAACCTGGCAAAATTTCAGGCCTCCATAAACCCCTAGAACACTACTGCCCTATGCAGAACTTTTCACAGAAACCCTGTACAAGCATGTCAATACCTGCATAGGTTCAGCTGTACACACTAGGAAGAAGTACAGAACTAACTAAAAAAAAAACAAGCCACGCTAGTGGAATAAAAAAAAATCAATAGGCTGTGTAACAGAAGGAAAAAATCATGGCAAAAATTAGGAAGTGCAGTACCCAGCAGGATAAAAGCACTCTCATCAAACTAAACAAACAACTCAGAGGACAAATAAAGTCTACCAAAGCCAAATTTGAGATACTTTGGCCTCCCAGGCCAAGAACAACCACAAGGCATTCTTTAGCTGTGTCTGCAGCCTCAAAGGCAGTACACAGTTGTGTGCAGATCTCATTGTAAATGGAGCCACCAGTACCGAGCCAGAAGATGTAGCAAACCTACTGGCCGATAAATTCAGCTCCAACTTCACCCCACACTCCCTCTCATCCTTCCCTCAGGAAATACTATCAAATATAACTTTCCCTGCTATTACTAGGAAAGAGGTCCTTAATGCTTTCTCTAAGGCCAAGAACACTGCATCAGTGGGCCCAGACAATCCAAGGATGGCTTCTAAGTAGCATGAAACATGACCTATAAGGCTGTCTAGAATTGCTGTTTAACTGTAGCCCCCAAACAGGCTTTGTGCCTCATGAGTGGAAAAAAGCAATAGTCATCCCTCTGCATAAAAGTGGGCCAACTACAGACCCATAAGTTTCACTAGTCTTATATGTAAAGGCATGGAAAGAATCATGGAAATGATCAGTAGTGATGTAGTAAACCTCCAGACACTGGACCCAACCCAGTTTGGTTTCAAGGGCAGTCCATGCCTGCTCAACTTGATGGACTTCATTGAGAAGGTCACCAAAGCAGCGGGTAAAGGCATAATGGTTCACACTGCCTGCCTTGACCTGGCGAAGGCATTTGACACAGTACCCTACTCAGATGTTGACATACTCAAGGGGTTAGGTGCAAACCCGTATACCACCCGGTGGATGGCCAACTGGCTCACAGACAGGACCCGGGAAGTTAGAATTGGGGAATCCACCACTACAAAGAGGCCAGTTACAAGTGGAGTCCCTCAGGGCTCGGTCCTTGGACCACTCCTTTTTGCAATTATTTCTCTGAAGTCAGGACCAATGTCACTGGTCTCTGCTTGACTAAATTTGCAAATCATTGCAAATTATGAGCTGTTATTGAATCCCACACTGACACAAATGTTCTCCAGGAAGGGCTGACAGACAGACAACTGGTGTCAGAGCCATGGACTAAAACTAAATGCCAAGAAATGCGTAGTAGTATCCTTTGGAAAGTCATTCACCCCTGGCATCTGTCATATTGACAACACTCCCTTAGAGGTGACCTAATAGTCAGGGACTTAGGGTTACACACGCAGACAGTAATCTAGCCTTTGACCATCACATGTCTACAGTAGCGAGGAAATCATTCTGTGTTGTGCAACTTATAAACAAAGGTTTGACATCTAGGTCCAAGGAAGTCATTGTTCCACTGTGTTCTGCATTCATCAGACCTATCACTGAGTACATTGCCCCCTTTGGTATATACCTAACAAGGCATATCCAACAATTGGAACATCCACAGAGGCTCCCCACTAAAAGAATGCAGGCATAAGTAAAACATCCTATGGAGACCGCCTCAAGGCTTTATCCCTGTATTCTGTTTCCTACAGGGTTTTGAGGGGAGATCTATGCCTGGCATACAAGGAATTATCAGACCCCACTCTGATGAACCTCCTGCATATCCACAAAACAAACAGCACCAGAATTACACATTCTAAAGACTCAAACCTTGCCTTGATATAAATAGGACCTGCTGGAGAGACAGGTATATATCCCAGAGACTACCCTGACTCTGGAACAGGCTCCCCATCCTTGTGAAGTAGAGTTCCTCCCTACCCGAATCCAAATGTAACTTGGACAATTGGATGGGGAGCTGGAAATTCATCCCTGGTGTGGCTCCTATTTCTGTACTGGACACAGGCAGCCTGTAAGTGATGCATCTCCCAGGCCACTGTTTGTAATTGTTTAATTTCCCAAGCCCCTGCTTACACTTATCAAGGGTACCAGAACTTGTCAAAGATTTGGGATGCATAGATTGGCTTAAAAAGGCCGTTGTGGTTGTTAGCCTAGTAAATACCTATGAACCTATGAAAGGCCTGCTTCATCTTCCTCTACATCTTCTGGAGCTCTCTCCTCCACCAAGAAATCACTGCAGAAACTCAGGAGGCTGCATTCTCCATTCTTGCAGGAGACTTCTTGACAGAGTTGCATGCCACCTTAAACAACTTTATCCTTCAGGTCAGCTAGAAATCTTACAGAAGGAGATGTGGATGGGATGATGAGAAAATTTCTCAGTACCCAGATTAATATGAGAGTAATTCATTCTTTGTGTCCCATCGGACCTGTGAGCCTACCACCAAACCCAGTACTAACTTTTGACTCCTGCTCCGATCCATGGCATGGTTTTGTCATCTTTGGATGTGAGATTTATGAATTTATCTGCGTCAGATCCAAAGACTTGGTCTTCATCGACTCTGACTCCATCTCTGATCCAGATGGCACTGACTCTGTCGGTTCTGGAGGGATCTCAGAGCTGTAGAGTTGGTGCTGGATGTGGGCCATTGGGTAAGATTCTGATATTCTCAGAATCATCCCTTTCCCTTGGGGCCTTGGCACTGGACAGTTCTGCCCTGCCTTCTGTCTCGAGGCAGAATCGTGGGGAGTATTGAGCTATCCTGAGCAGGTGGCTTTGGCTCCTACCAGTTCAGGTCTTGGTTCCTCATAACTTCTGACTTTGAAGTAGTGGAGGTACCGTTTTCCACCGTCTTGGGCCCCCAGAAGCATATTTGCAAAAAGAACCACTTAGATTCCTTGCAGGAATCTTTGACAGAAGATGTAGACTTTGATGAGGGGGAGGGGTCCCCAAGATCACCCCTTGATGATGTCTCTTTCTGTGTAATCCTCAGACATTTTGGTCTTCAGTCCCCCAAGAAGTAAGTTGTTTCTTGAATCTTTCTGAACTGACTCAGCTACGTCCTGGGTAGTACCCACAGTGGATAAGATGGTGGACCTCATCTCCTGCTGGACTTGGAAGGATCTAAATGTTGCAGAGTCAATCCGTAAGAGGCTAGATAAGTGCCTGGATGTGCCAGAGGGTTGTGCTTTTTGGAGTAAGGAACCCCCAGTAGATGCTGTGGTGGTAGTGGTTGCCACTAAAAAAGATCACGCTGAACAGAATTTTTCTGTTCATCCCCTGAACATAAGAGTACAGAGAAATAGAGAGATTTGGGAAGTGTGTTTATGTTTCAGTGACATTCACCCCCAGGTTGCTGAACTATTTGGAACACACAATGAGATTTCAAAGGGATTTGATCAAGAAATTTTCCACTGCCCTTTCAGGTCTATGTCTGTGGAAGACAAGAAGACTGCGTCTTCACACATGGCCACCCTTCAGTTCCTATCGAACACTTCCATGAGGTGGATTTTGCATGCCTTTTGGAGAGAGTTTCTTGAACAGTGGGCTCAGGAATTACCATAAGAAAGAACACCTGGATGCACTTTTGTGATTTTCTGTAGCCGTTCAAGACATCATTTATCAGTGCTCCCTTTGATGGTTCTACCTTATTTGGCCCTAAGGTGAAGGAAACTCTTTTCATGAGTGAACAGGATGGGAAAACATCATCTGCTGTAGGGTTCACATTTTTCTACCCCTCAGCAGACTTCATCATGGAACAAGAGAGGAGGTAGGAAGATGTGGTTCTGCAAGTAATAAGTGTCTTCCCAGGACTCTTATAGCGACAGAGCCCCCTGCGGCACAAGGGGTTACTCTAATGGCAGACCTTGCCCATGTGCCAGATAAGGCCTGCAGCGCCAGGGCTTCAGGGGTTTATTCTCGGAGAAGTCCTTTCAGTGCTCCTGAAAGGTTACCCAGACTGCTGCACTCTGGAAGCAGTCAAGGAGCACTTATCCCTGTGTCCCAAAGCTTGGACAGCCTCACCAAAAGCACTTGGGTGCAGAGGATAATATCCAGAGGTTATTGCATACTCTTTTTCCCCAACCTCTTAATTGGCGAAGAAGGATTCCTGATGTTCCACCCAGTCAGATGAAGCAGCAGCTTAGAAATTGGAAAAAATACTGGCAAAAAAAAAAACTTCCAAGCGGTCCCCCCAGACCAGCAAGGATGTGGAAGTGGCTTGAGATTCATTTTGGTGCCAAAGAAAAATGTGAATCCAAGACGAATTTGAGATCTCAGTAGTTTGAATCAGTTTGTCATACACTTGAAGTTCTGGATGGTCATGGTTCAGTCCATTCTGCCGCTGTTGCGCAAGGAAAGCTGTATGTGCTCAGTAGATTTCCAGAATGTGCATCAAAACAGGCAGAGGCACTCCAGGAGATGCCTAAGCTTCCGACTGGGACCCCGTCAGTATGAGTCCAGGGACCCTGACTTTGGTCTCACCACAGCCTTCAGGATTTTCACCTGACCTTTGGCCGGCTAAGATCTAGCTGTATTCAACTGGACGTATAAGAGAATTTAAATAGCTTTTATCTGCACTTTTTCAAATAATACAGCATTTTAATTGATTTATTTGTGTTGCATTGAATATTAACTGAACTGGAAGTTTTGACTCTGTTTTTTCAGTTAGTGCTAGCTAGATTTTATCGCCTGTTAGAATTTCTGCATAGACAGTAATTGCAGTCGGGGGTAGTTTCATTCACTGATATTCTGTTAGTGCCTATTTAAGTGGCACATTTTGGAATCTGCTTAAAACCTGAGCTTTGGCCATCTAAGATCTAGCTGTATTCAACTGGACGTATAAAAGAAGTTAAGTACCTTTTATCTACACTTTTTTCAAATAATACAGCATTTTAATTGATTTATTTGTGTTGCATTGAATATTAACTGAACTGGAAGCTTTGACTCTGTTTTTTAGCTACTACTACTAGCTAGATTTTATTGCCTGTTAGAATTCCTGCATAGACAGTAATTGCAATCGGGGGTAGTCTCATTCATTGATATTCTGTTACTGCCTATTTAAGTGGTACATTTTGGAAAATTTTCTGCTTAAAATCTGAGCTTTGGCCAGCTAAGATCTAGCTGTATTCAACTGGACGTATAAGAGAATTTAAGTATCTTTTATCTGCACTTTTTTCAAATAATACTGCATTTTAATTGATTTATTTGTGTTGCATTGAATATTAACTGAACTGGAAGTTTTGACTGTTTTTTCAGTTAGTGCTAGCTAGATTTTATTGCCTGATTCCTACATAGACAGTAATTGCAGTCGGGGGTAGTCTCATTCATTGATATTCTGTTACTGCCTATTTAATGGTACATTTTGGAATATTTTCTGCTAAAAACCTGAGCTTTGGCTGACTAAGATCTAGCTGTATTCATCTGGACATATAAGACAATTTAAGTACCTTTTATCTGCACTTTTTTCAAATAATACTGCATTTTAATTGATTTATTTGTGTTGCATTGACTATTAACTGAACTGGAAGTTTTGACTCTGTTTTTTCAGTTAGTGCTAGCTAGATTTTATTGCCTGTTAGAATTCCTGCGTAGACAGTAATTGAAGTCGGGCATAGTCTCATTCATTGATATTCTGTTACTTCCTATTTAAATGGTACAATGTTAAGTTGTCAATCTCGCCTTCATTCTTGCTGGCCTATACTAAAGCTCGAGAGCTATTTTTACCGGCTCGAGGCTGCCCTATATCCCACAATGCTAGGCGCTAACTACCCAGATCTCATTTGCCGCTTCAGCTACGAGGTGTGTTTCTTACCAGCTCTGCAGGTTGGATTTAATTATTCTTAAATTTCTCTATTTTAGTCAGTGTTTCAGATAGTTTTTGTTAGTACCCATCCCATTAGCTTCCCTCTTAGCTTTACTTCCTTCCGGTCCCTTAAATCTCTTAATATCCTAACCCCTTGTTTAGTTTAAAAGGTTAGGCCTTTGGGCCCATTCCCCTTTTCTTTAAATTGTCAGGTAAAATTGTTTGTGTGACTGACTTAAATTGTGTTAAGGGGTGTCTGTGTGTGTGTGTGTGTGTGTGTGTGTGTGTGTGTGTGTGTGTGTGTGTGTGTATTTTTGTTGTTGTCCTTTATTAGGATGTCTAAAGACACCAGGGTCTCAGGCTTCAAGAAGTGTTACTCGTGCTGTCAGAAAATGTGGCTGACAGACGGTCACACTTCTTGTGTTTATTACCTGGGCCCTCTGTACCTGCAGGACTCTTGTTCTGTCATGCGTTCAGTCCAAGAGTCCTGCAGGAACGCAGAAATAAGTTAATTTTGAGAGGCTTATTAAAGCCTGAAGGTTCCCCGGCCAAGTCATCGTCAGGGAAGCCTTCAAAGCCTTCCAAGCCGTTGGCTCCGTGTTCAGAGCCTTCAACTGGGGGTGCTCTGATTGCTTCTACATCGGCTCCAGCTGGAGCCGATGTTTCTAAGACACAGTCTTCTTCATCGCTCCAGCTGGAGTCATTGTTTCTCAAATGCAGTCTTCTACATCGGCTCGAGCCGGAGCTGATGTTTCTAAGACTCAGTCGGCGCCGATAGTTGTGTCGGTGCCATCTGCCAGCCGTAAACGGTCCAGGTCTCCATCCTTGGAATCTGTTCATTCAGCTCCGAGGTCTCCCTTACTCTCGGAGCAGAGCCATCGATCCTATTCCTCTAGGTCTTCCAGGATCTCGGACCATGACCTCGAGAGGGTAGTTATTAGACTTCTTAAGTCTCAGGCACTGGCCCAGATGCTTCATAGCCCTTCTCAACAGACAGTGGCTATTCCCACTCCATCTTCGATTCCTCCTCCGACTCTTCCCTTGAGTTCGGAGCCGGAGCTTGTGGGAGCCGTGGCCGTCGACACGTCAGAGCCGATACCTCACCTTTCGGCTCCGTCGTCGGCTCCGGTCTCTTAAATGGTCCCATCCTTGGAGGGATCCAGGCGCATGGACTTTCTCATCGGCTCCGAGGGGGCGATTGGCATCGGACCCTTGTCCGACCCCGTTCTCCCTCTCGGAGCTTCGGCGCTGGTGAGTTCGTCCCCGACATTGGCTTCGGAGCCGTCCCTCTCGGTGCTGGGAGGGGTCCTTATCTCTTCGGAGCGGGGACCTTCTACCCTGCCTGATAGGGGCGCCTTTGAAGTCATCAGGAGTGTGCTGGCCCCTGTGCCTGCTCCACGGTCGGCTCCCTCAGCTCCTCCCTCTGTAGTGCCTGTTGCAGTCTCTACCCACCCTCTCATTCCTGACCATAGAGATCCAACGCCTCAGGTTTCCCCATTGGGAATATCCTCCTCTTCCGAGGTTTCCCCTGATCTGTCAGGGGAACCCCCTCGGAAGAGGAAATGTAAGAGGAAGCATGTGGACTCCCCCGAGTCCATTACATTTGATACCGACTTGGATGAGTCGGTAGGGTCCCCACGGTCCCCCTCTGAGGATGTCTCCTTTTCAGACATCTTTGAGATCCTTAAGCAGAGGGGGAACTCGTCTACCCTCAATCCTTCCGAGGACGAGTTGGTTTACCTAGACGCGTTTGGCTCTCGCCCTTCCACCTCCTGGGTGTCTCCGCCCTTCGACCCCCTCATGGAAGTGGTGGCGCGGAAGGCGTGGACAGCCCCTGATATGATGGAACCTACCCCACGGAGGCCTTCAAAATTCATAACAGCCCCTTCGGACAAACAGTTTTTAGCCAAGGGTGTCCCGGTGTATGCCATGGTGGTGGCTGCAGCCACTAAGAAGGAACTGGCTGATCCTTCAGTACCTGTCCATCCTCCTAACAAGGAGTCTAGGACTATGGATAGGTACGGCAAGCGGATGTTTTCTTCAGCGACCTTTGTCATGCGGTCGCTGAATTACCTGTGCCATTTCACCCGCCTTCAAAGAGACATGCTCAAAGAAGTGGGTGAGGCCCTACAGGATCCAACAGCTGCGGGGTCTCAAGACAAAATCAACTCCCAGCTGGCAACCCTGAATTCCATTGTCAACTCCTCCATGCGGCTTATTTCCTACGCGGCCGATGGAGCGAGTAGGGCTGCAGGCACAGGCGTGGCCTTACGGCATCACGCCTGGATGCGGCTTTGTAACTTTGCAGACCCCTTCAAGGCATCCTTCACTAACACCCCCTTTGATGGTTCAGCTTTGTTTGGACCTCAGGTGAAGTATACTTTGACCCGATGCGAGCAAGAAGGCAAGACTCTCTCTGCCATGGGAGTCCGTTTTTCCACCCCGTCTAGACCATATCCTAAGGGTCAGAAGGGTGGGAAAATGTGGTTCTGTAAACCACAAGAGGTCGCGCCTGACGCAAGAGGTCAGTTCTCCTCTAGAGGCAGGGGGGGGGGACAATAACAGACTCTGCCCTAGAGGCAGAGGAGGTCCGCAAAATCAGGGTAGCAGAGAGTCTCTGTCTGACAAACCCTTCCAGCATCCCTGAGAAGCTGCCCGACTGTCCGCCTTCAGAGGCAGTCGGGGGAAGGTTATCACTGTACCCAGAAGCCTGGCTTTCACTCACCCAAGACAAATGGGTACGGTTGATTATATCCGAGGGTTACAAAATTCCCTTTATCCACACCCCAACTCAGCCAAAAGGGCCCCTTCCAGACGTTCCACCCAGTCTAGGGGAACAAGCAGTACTAGAAATAGCAAAACTGCTAACAAAAAGAGCCATCCAGCCAGTCCCAGCAGACCAACAAGGATCCGGAATCTACTCCAAGTTCTTTTTGGTACCAAAAAAGACAGGGGACTGGAGACCAATATTGGATCTCAGCAGACTAAACAAGTCTGTAAGAAGAACGAAGTTCCGGATGGTCACGCTACAGTCCATTCTACCCTTTCTGGGTCAGGACAATTGAATGTGCTCAGTAGACCTTCAGGGTGCGTACTACCACATCAAGATGCACAGGCGCTCCAGGAGGTTTCTCCGCTTCCGGCTGGGAGCCAGTCACTACCAGTTCAAGGCCCTGCCCTTTGGTCTCACTACAGCCCCCCGAGTGTTCACCAAATGCATGGCAGCGGTTACGGCTCATCTGAGGCATCAAGGATTCCAGGTGTTTCCATATCTAGACGACTGGCTCCTTACTGCCACCACCAGGCGTCGGCTTCTCCTCTCCAGAGATTACACCATTCATACTTGCAAAGGGCTAGGTATCTCCATAAATTTCAAAAAGTCTGCCTTGTCACCTTGTCAGTCTATTACCTTCATAGGCGCCACCTTGGACACAGTCCGACTCTCCGCAAAACTAACCGAGCAAAGAGTTCTAGATATTTGCAGGCATGTTCACATCCTCCTTCAGAACAACAGAATCCAGGCCAGGTTTGTCCTGAAGGTATTAGGTCTCATGGCTGCAGCCATTACACTACTTCCCCTAGCTCGCTTTCATATGCGGATCCTTCAGTGGATGCTTTTTTTCCCAGTGGTCCTTTCAACAGCTTCCAATGTCACACAACATCTTAATAACCCTGTCTTGCAAGAAACACCTTTCTTGGTGGATCATCTCCCCTCAAGTCCTTCAGGGCAGACCACTTCTTCCTTCTCTCCCGGTCGCTACGGTGACAACGGACGCCTCCCTGGTCAGGTGGGGGGGGGCATTTTTAGGGCAGAACGGTCCAGGGCACATGGCAACCTTTCGAATGCCACCTGCACATAAATGTTTTGGAGATGAGAGCAGTACTTTTACCGTTGCAAACCCTTCATGACTCTCTTCCCATCGGGACTATTGCAGTTCAGACGGACAATATGTCCGTAGTGTGGTACATCAACAAACAGAAGTCCTATCCCTTATGTCGAGAGGCATTCAGACTTTGGCAGTGGGCGATCTCCTCTCAGCGGTTTCTGATAGCAACGCACATCCCCGGGAAGTCAAACATCATAGCGGACAGGTTGAGCAGAGCCATTCTCATGCCACACGAGTGGTCTCTCAAGCAAGCAGTAGTGGAAGAAATTTTTCAGAAATGGGGTCGACCTTGCTGCGATCTTTTTGCAACACCTCAAAACAGCAAGTGCCACGACTTTTTCACTCTCTTCCCGGCCACCCCCCCAGAGACACTGTAGTCCATGATTGGCCCCGGGGACTTCTGTATGCCTTTCCCCCCTTTCCATTAATCACTCAGTTGATTCAGAAAGCTACCGCCTTGAGAGCCACAATGATCCTCATTGCTCCTTACTGGCCTCGACAGATATGGTTTCCGTTCCTGCATCGTTACCTCTTGGTGCAGCCCTGGCATCTGGACCCAGTGCCAGATCTCTTGACCCATCAGTCGGGACAGCTGCACCACTCCCTCCAATCTCTCAACCTCACAGCTTGGTTGCTCCATTTCCAACCCTAGCCAGGCTTCCCCGTATTTCCCATTCTGTGCATGACATCCTTATAGCTTCCCTTAAGTCATCTACTAGAAGGATTTATGCCAGCAAGTGGAAGCGTTTTTCCTTCTGGGCAGGAGCTAGAAATATGGATCCTTTTACTGGCCCTATCCAATCAGTCCTAGACTTCCTAGCCGAACTGTTTCACTCAGGGTCTTCTTCCTCCACCATCAGAGTACAGTTAGTGGCTATTTCGAACTTTCATGTAGGCTTTTCGGACTCCAGTATCATGTCCCATAAGCTTTGTAAAACCTTTCTTAAAGGTATCTTTTTGCTTAAGCCCTCAATCAGAGACCCTCCACCACAGTGGGACTTAAATTTGGTTCTAACTTCCTTGATTCTTCCCCCCTTTGAACCTGCGGCTTCCTGCTCCTTGAAGTTGCTCTCTTGGAAGACTCTTTTTCTAGTCGCCATAACATCTGCGAGAAGAGTATCAGAACTTCATGCCCTTTGCATTCGTCCACCTTATCTAGTTTTCCATAAAGACAGAGTGTCTCTCAGGACTAACCCGTCCTTTTTACCCAAGGTTTCTTCTGAGGCAAACCTAAACCAGACTATCGATCTCCCAGTTTTCTTCCCCAACTACTCCAACAGAGCGGAACAAAAGCTGCATTTTCTGCTGCATTTTCTGGACGTTCATCGTCAGCTCCGTTACTATCTGAATAGAACCAAGCAAGCGAGGAAATCTGAGCAGCTCTTCCTATCTTATGCGGCAGGGAAGAAAGGCCTTCCATTTTCCAAAGTAACCCTTTCTAGATGGCTGGCCTCTGTGATTACTTTCATCTATGACCTCAGATGCCAAAAGCTACCGTCAAGGCCCAGGGCTCACTCAACTAGAGCATTAGCCACGTCAATAACTTTTCAGGCTAGATTACCAATAGATTCCATTTGTGTGGCAGCCACATGGGCCTCTCCTCATACCTTTATCTCTCATTACAAATTAGACATGGCCTCCCGAAGCCGGGCTAATTTTGGTTCCACCGTTCTCAAGTGTCTGTTCAGATGAGCCACCCAGGGTGAAGGTGTTAGGGACGCAGTCCCATCCAGCAAGAATGAAGGCGAGATTGACAACTTAACATTGAGAAGTTATGTACCTACCATAACGTTCCATGTTAGTTGTCTTCTTCTCGCCTTCTTTCTTGCGTCCCACCCCCATCCCCCTAGCCTGGACAGACCTAAGGATCCTTGGGGATCTTCTTTCTGCCTCAGTATTAGCCCCCTTGGCTATCTTTTACTGGTAGCTATAGCTCTAGGTGACTTACGAGTGAGGTTTCCTCTTCTCCTTATTTTGGAGATCAGAACTGCTATGGTTTCAGCTATCAAACGAGATCTGAGTAGTTAGCGCCTAGCATTGTGAGATATAGGGTAGGCTCGAGCCGGTTAAAATAGCTCTCGAGCTTTAGTATAGGCCGAGTCGGAGCTGAGGATCGGCTCCGAACCCATCCAGCAAGAAAGAAGGCGAGAAGAAGACAACTAACATGGAACGTTATGGTAGGTACATAACTTCTCATTTTGGAATATTTTCTTCTTAAAACTTGAGCTTTGGCCGGCTAAGATCTAGCTGTATTCAACTGGACATATAAGAGAATTTAAGTACCTTTTATCTGCACTTTTTTCAAATAATACAGCATTTTAATTGATTTATTTGTGTTGCTTTGAATATTAACTGAACTGGAAGTTTTGACTGTTTTTTCAGTTAGTGCTAGCTAGCTTTTATTGCCTGTTAGAATTCCTGCATAGACAGTAATTGCAGTTGGGGGTAGTTTCATTCATTGATATTCCGTTACTGCCTATTTAAGTGATACATTTTGGAATATTTTCTGCTTAAAACCTGAGCTTTGGCCAACTAAGATATAGCTGTATTCAACTGGATGTATAAGAGAATTTAAGTACCTTTTATCTGCACTTTTTTCAAATAATACATTTTAATTGATTTATTTGTTTTACATTGAATATCAACTGAACTGGAAGTTTTGACTCTGTTTTTACAGTTAGTGTTTGCTAGATTTTATTGCCTGTTAGAATTACTGCATAGACAGTAATTGCAGTCGGGGGTAGTCTCATTCATTGATATTCTGTTACTGCCTAATTAAGTGGTACATTTTGGAACATTTTCTGCTTAAAACCTGATCTTTGGCCAGTTAAGATCTAGCTGTATTCAACTGGACATATAAGAGAATTTAGGTACCTTTTATCTGCACTTTTTTCAAATAATACAGCATTTAAATTGTTTTATTTGTGTTTCATTGAATATTAACTGAACTGGAAGTTTTGACTCTGTTTTTTCAGTTAGTGCTAGCTAGATTTTATTGCCTGCTAGAATTCCTGCATAGACAGTAATTGCAGTCGGGGTAGTTTTATTCATTGATATTCTGTTACTGCCTATTTAAGTAGTACATTTTGGAATATTTTCTGCTTAAAACCCGAGTTTTGGCCAGCTAAGATCTAGCTGTATTCAACTGGACGTATAAGAGATAAGTACCTTTTATCTGCACTTTTTTCAAATAATACAGCATTTTAATTGATTTATTTGTGTTGCATTGAATATTAAATGAACTGGAAGTTTTGACTGTTTTTTCAGTTAGTGCTAGCTAGATTTTATTACCTGTTAGAATTCCTGCATAGACAGTAATTGCAGTCGGGGGTAGTCTCATTCATTGATATTCTGTTACTGCCTATTTAAATGGTACATTTTGGAATATTTTCTGCTTAAAACCTGAGCTTTGGCCGGCTAAGATCTAGCTGTATTCAACTGGACGTATAAGATTTAATCTGCACTTTTTTCAAATAATACAGCATTTTAATTGCTTTATTTGTGTTGCATTGAATATTAGCTGAACTGGAAGTTTTGACTGTTTTTTCAGTTAGTGCTAGCTAGATTTTATTGCCTGTTTGAATTCCTGCATAGACAGTAATTGCAGTCGGGGGTAGTCTCATTCATTGATATTCTCTTACTGCCTATTTAAGTGGTACATTTTGGAATATTTTCTGCTTAAAACCTGAGCTTTGGCCAGCTAAGATCTAGCTGTATTCAACTGGACGTATAAGAGAATTTAGGTACTTTTTATCTCCACTTTTTTCAAATAATACAGCATTTTAATTGATGTATTTGTGTTTCATTGAATATTAACTGAACTGGAAGTTTTGACTCTGTTTTTTCAGTTAGTGCTAGCTAGATTTTATTGCCTGTTAGAATTCCTGCGTAGACAGTAATTGCAGTCGGGGGTAGTATCATTCATTGATATTGTGTTACTGCGTATTTAAGTGGTACATTTCAGAATATTTTCTCCTTAAAACCTGAGCTTTGGCCAGCTAAGATCTAGCTGTATTCAACTGGACGTATAAGAGAATTTAAGTACCTTTTATCTGCACTTTTTCAAATAATACAGCATTGTAATTGATTTATATGTGTTGCATTAAATATTAACTGAACTGGAAGTTTTGACTCTGTTTTTTCAGTTAGCGCTAGCTAGATTTTATTGCCTGATTCCTGCATAGACCGTAATTGCAGTCGGGGGTAGTCTAATTCACTGATATTCTGTTACTGCCTATTTAAGTGGTACATTTTGGATTATTTTCTGCTTAAAACCTGAGCTTTGGCCGGCTAAGATCTAGCTGTATTCAACTGGACGTATAAGAGAATTTAAGTACCTTTTATCTGCACTTTTTCAAATAATACAGTATTTTAATTGATTTATTTGTGTTGCATTGAATATTAACTGAACTGGAAGTTTTGACTCTGTTTTTTCATTTATTGCTAACTAGATTTTATTGCCTGCTAGAATTCCTGCATAGACAGTAATTGCAGTCGGGGGTAGTCTCATTCATTGATATTCTGTTACTGCCTATTTAAGTGGTACATTTTGGAATGTTTTCTGCTTAAAACCTGAGCTTTGGCCGGTTAAGATCTAGCTGTATTCAACTGGACGTATAAGAGAATTTAAGTACCTTTTATCTGCACTTTTTTCAAATAATACAGCATTTTAATTGATTTATTTGTGTTGCATTGAATATTAACTGAACTGGAAGTTTTGACTCTGTTTTTTCAGGTAGTGCTAGCCAGATTTTATTGCCTGCTAGAATTCCTGCGTAGACAGTAATTGCTGTTGGGGTAATTTTATGCATCGATATTCGCTTACTGCCTATTTAAGTGGTACATTTTGGAATATTTTCTGCTTAAAACCTGAGCTTTGGCCAGCTAAGATCTAGCTGTATTCATCTGGACATATAAGAGAATTTAAGTACCTTTTATCTGCACTTTTTTCAAATAATACAGCATTTTAATTGATTTATTTGTCTTGCATTGAATATTAACTGAACTGGAAGTTTTGACTGTTTTTTCAGTTAGTGCTAACTAGATTTTATTTCCTGTTAGAATTCCTGCATAGACAGCAATTGCAGTCGGGGGTAGTCTCATTCATTGATATTCTGTTACTGCCTATTTATGGGTACATTTCAGAATATTTTCTGCTTAAAACCCGAGCTTTGGCCAGCTAAGATGTAGCTGTTTTCAACTGGACGTATAAGAGAATTTAACTACATTTTATCTGCACTTTTTTCAAATAGTACAGCATTTTAATTGATTTATTTGTGTTGCATTGAATATTAAATGAACTGGAAGTTTTGACTGTTTTTTCAGTTAGTGGTAGCTAGATTTTATTGCCTGTTAGAATTCCTGCATAGACAGTAATTACAGTCTGGGGTAGTCTCATTCATTGATGTTCTGTTACTGCCTATTTAAGTGGCAGATTTTGGAATATTTTCTGCTTAAAACCTGAGCTTTCGTCAGCTAAGATCTAGCTGTATTCAACTGGATGTATAAGGGAATTTAAGTACCTTTTATTTGCACTTTTTTCAAATAATACATAATTTTAATTGATGTATTTGTGCTGCATTGAATATTAACTGAACTGGAAGTTTTGACTCTCTTTTTTCAGTTAGTTCCCTACCCACCCTCCCTGGTTTTGTTTTGGTGTTAATCTTGGTGGCTTTGAAACTGCCCGCCCCTCTTGTAAATTTGTGTTTGGATACTCCTTCTGGGCCCATCTCATTTGCTCACTCAACTGAGTGCAGTGAGATCATATTCTGATTTCAGGCACTCCTCCTGTGTACAAAGAGAGCATCTGGGAAAGAAAATAAAATTTAGGCTTGTTTCATGCGTTTCCTGTAAGTGGTCTAGACTGTTTGTAGGCTTCTGAGCCCCCAAGCCTTTCTGTGTTGGAGGGAAGCCTTCTAGCTCAATTTTGTTTCTTAGAACTAGCCAGTTTTCTAGTTTCAGCACTCAATACTAGAAGTCTAAACCTCAAAATGCACTCACTCCACGCACTCCTTAAAATGGAGAACATTGACATATGTGCAGTGACAGAGACATGGTTCAAAGCTCCAGAGAGCACCCCTCCGTTACCAGGCTATAATTCATACCACACCTTTCGGCCACCTAACCTGGAACAAAGCACTAAAGGTGGAGGCGTATCCATGTGTATTAAAGATATCCACACCTCCAGGCTAGTTGTACAGCATAATACATCCGAGATTATCCAAGTGCAACTAACTCTGGGCAAGACCGCAATCCAATTGTAGCTTGCTACAGACCCCCCACCATGCGCCAGGATTTCCACTCCTCATTTCTTGATACCCTGTAAAGTATTAGGGTATAACCCAACACCTTAATAATGGGCGATTTCAACTACCCCACCATTAACTGGGAAAACTACTCATGTACCAACTCTTTTGCTCAACATTTTCTGGAATTCATAAATTCCAGCGCCTTGGGTCAACTTATTCACACCCCCACCAGGGGCAGCAATATCCTGGACCTGGTCATTATCAATGTGAGCAACCAGTGTTCCACACTAGTAGTCAATTCCTAGTTGGTCAAATCCGACCACAAGCTTATCACCCTAGACATCCACATCCTGCCCCCACCCCCAGTTAGGGAAACCACCGTATAAAACTTTTCCAAAGCCAACTTTACACTTCATAAGACAGAAATGGCAAACTTCATGAAACCCATGCAGATGGACAGTAGAGGTACGACTGCTGAATCCTACACAAATGCACTTTATAAGCACTTACATGAGTGCATGGATCATGGATCATGCTATCCCTAATAGAACCAAGATGCTAACCTCCAAAAAAAGGAAGCCAATCTGGTGGTCCTCTGCCATAAACAAACTCTACAACAGAAGAAAGAAACTGTTGCAAAAAAGAGTAAAATCCCGTGACTAGTTACGAAAACAAAATTGCCACTGACTCTAAAGACAACCACAAAGCATTCTATAGCTATATCAAGAATCTCAATGGCAACACTCAGATCAGCTCTGAGTTACAGCACAATGGCACTAAATATACAGAACCAACTGATATTGCCAACATCCTGGCAGATAGGTTCAGTGCTAACTTTACCCCCCTCTCAGCTCCAAGAGGGGCCCATCTCTATACCGGAAGAATGGAAAGCTCCTGTAATCATGGCTGCACAGGTAAAAAACACATTACACTCTCCAAAGCCAAGAACACAGCATCCATGGGACCTGACAATATCCCAGGCTGCGTTCTACACAAACTACAGAATGAACTGGCACCCTACCTAAGTACCATGTTCAGTCATAGCCTCACCTCATGCTTTGTGCCCACTGAATGGTGCACCGCAATGGTTATCCACAAAGGGGGAGCCACGACAGACCCTGGGAACTACTGCCCCATCAGCCTGACAAGCCTGGTGTGCAAGGCCATGGAACGTATCATCATGGAACTCGGAAACAAAAACATTGGTAATCTCCAAACTCTGGACCCTACCCAGTTTCGGTTTGTAAAAGACAGATCATGTCTCCTAAACCTGATTGACTTCTTTGAAGCAGTCACCAAAGCCATAGATGAGGGTAAGGTGGTTCACACAGCTTATCTAGATCTCGCCAAGGCTTTCGACACCATTCCCACTCTGAAATTATAGATAAGCTCACTAAATTAGGTATAAATCCCTATGTCACAAGATGGGTTGCCAACTGGCTCATGGACAGAACCCACACTGTGAAAGTAGCAGACTCCAAATCCGACTTCAGACCAGTGACAAGTGGAGTACCACAGGGTTCAGTCCTGGGTCCTCTCCTGTTTGGTATCTACTTCTCTGAAATACAGGCTAACACAGAAGGTCTTTGGCTAACAAAGTTTGCAGATGACTGCAAACTAGGAGCCATAATCGAAACTCGTAACGATGTGGACATACTACAAAAGGGCCTCACTGAGACAGATGCCTGGTGTGAAAGCCATGGCCTGAAGCTCAATGCCAAAAAGTGTATTGTCATCCCCTTTTGTAAAAACTCTGTACCCATGAACTACCACATAAGTGGTAGTCTACTTAACGCCCAAAGTGTGATGAGAGACCTTGGGACACAGGTGGACAGTAGTCCCTCCTTTGATAATCACATCGCCACAGTGGTCAGGAAATCCTTCTACGTGGCTCACCTCATCACAAAAGTTTTCTCATCCAGAAAAAAAGAGGTCATTGTTCCCCTCTACTCATCACTCATTAGACCCATTATAGAGTACAATGCCCCTTTTGGTATGTACCTCACAAGACATCTGCAACAACTGGAAAGGCCACAGAAATACCTCACAAAGAGGATTACTGGCCTCAAACAGATGCCCTACGCAGACCGTCTCAAAAAACTCCAGCTTTACTCCGTCACATATCGCCTACTCAGAGGCGATCTCTGCCTAACATGCAAAGCTAAGTCAAACCCAGAGCTGTTGGACATGCTCCACTTAAAGAAATCTCAATCCCTCTGAGCTACACGCTCTAGGGACCTAAACCTTGTCACCACAATAAACAGAACATGCTGGAGGGATAGATTCCTGTCCCATAGACTTTTGTATACTCTGGAACAGACTACCTATCTATGTCAAACAGAGCTCCTCATTAGCACTCTTCAAGAAAAATCTTGATGATTGGATGGGAAATAGGAAATTCACCCCGGGGATCACTTCTGTGGCTCCGCTCGACAGGGGCGCAGGAAAATAATTTTCTTGGGTGGCGAAAGCCAGGATACCTTTCTGGCTCGGCTTATAGCCTAGTACCTACCTATGAACCTATGAAGTGTATGGCAGTGGCTGCATCTCAGTTGAGACTGCTAGAATTCTAAGAGTTTCCATATCTGGATGATTGGCTTCTCTATGCTCCCAACAAGCCTCTATTGATTCAAGCTAAGGACTGCTTGCTCCAGCTATGTCTTCATCTGGACATCACAGTGAACTACACCAAGTGTCAGCTTTCCTGCACTCAAATCATGGAATTCATCAGTACTTGTTTGGGTACAGTGGCAGAGATTGCAGGCTTACCACAGACCAAATTAAGCACGCTGCGGAGCCAAGCATCACATATTCTCTTTTTTCCTTCCCCTGCAGGTATGTTAGTCTTACAGGTTCTCTGATCGGTGGCATCTTCCATAACTCTGGTACCTTTAGCAAAGTTTTATATGGGGGTGTTGCAGTGGACTCTTGCAGTACAATGATCAAAAGGATGACACTCTTTACTGTTACGATTTGGATGACAGTGGTTTGCAGACAACACATAGACTGGTGAATCCATGCAGAAGAAGTTTCTCAGGGCCACTCTTTTACCCTTCCTGCACTCAAGGTCACAGTGACTACAGACTCCTTCCAGCTGGGGTGGGGTCATAACTTGCAAAGGAGTGTTCAAGGCACTTGATCTTAGTTGGTCAGTCTTCATCATTGAGAACAGTCCTATTAGCACTGCAGACATTTCAAGGTGTTCTCCTTCAGGGATCATTGCCATTCAGACAGAGTTGTCTGACACACCAACAAGCAGGGGAGAACCAAATCCTACCCCTTATGTTGAGAGGCATTGAGAGAAAGTGTGGAAGTCGGATTCTCTTCTGGCTGCTTTCTGTTGGCATTCTGTTGGAAATCTAATGTTCTAGCAGACAAACTGAGCAGGTCCATCTTACTCCCTCAGGAGTGGTGTCTCAACTCGTTAGTGGTGAAAAAGATATTTCACCAGTGAGGCCAGTCTTCTTGCAACCTGTTTGCTTCTCCCCACAATTCCAAGTGCAGCAGTTACTTTGCCGTAATCCCTCCAGAAGAGGAGATGCCAAGAGACTCTGATTCATAATTGGCCCTCTAGTCTCATCTATGCTTTTCCACCCACCCCTGTCATTCCCAAGTTTTTTCACAAAACATTTCAGCAGAAGAGCAAAGAAATCCTCATTGTCCCATTCTGGCCTCGAAATTATGGATCTGAAGTTGTTAATATTCTTCCTATTCATCACTGATGGGTTCGGTTCAGAGCCCTCGGAACAGAGTCGACCTTATACCAAGCTTGCGTGCACCAGAAACTCTCAAGCTAAGCTGCTACCCACAATGCCCTTCACTCAGTTACCTCAGATCTCGTTTGTAGCGCAGCCATATAGCAGCGTTTCACCGAGCGCTCCAGCTAAGTGACATCTTTTTTTCCAAATTTTGTCAGTATTTGTGAGTTCTTTACTGTCAGTTTATTATCTTTTCTCTATTTTCAGCACTTAGCTCTACCCAAAGGTATTTCCTTTTCATACCATTATTGGTATTGATCCCTTTACCCTTGTGGTATTCTTTTTACCATTGTTGGTATTTCCTCTCTCTCTATAACTTTCTTCTACTTTAACTTGTGTGTGTGTGTCTTTCTTCTGTTATGTTGGAAAAGAAAGGGACTACGAGGTTTAAACACTGCTCTTCTTGCCATGGTAAACTTCCGAATAGTGATTTACATGAAGAATGTGTGTATTATTTGGGGGTTTCGCACTTATCGGCGAAACCTCCTTGTGACATTTGTGCCAGCTTCAGTCAGCGGATGCTGAATGAATGACGAAACAAGTTAATCCTTAAGGGCCTGCTTCCTTCGCCTTTTTCGGAGGCGATTTCTGCGTCGGATGTCTCATCCCCTCCTTCTGTGGACAAGAAACGTCTTTGTTCAGACCCCTCTTCACCCGCCAGTAATAGGGGCAAAAGTCATGAGCACAAGCCCCGCAAGACTCCTACTGAGCACTGTATCACCTCCTCGGTTCCGACCACCTCAGCTCCGAGTTTGGCTCCCATGCTTCTTACCGAGGTCGCTTCGGCGCCTACTACAACTTTGGTTCCGACCAGTTTGCCTGTCACTACCTCAGTACCGACATCCCCCATCTCCGTTCCGACGTCAGTTCCGACAACAGCTTCGGAGCCGCTATTGACCTCCACCCCAGCTGTGACCTCGCAGCCCGTTCTCGGCTCTGATTGTTCCCCTGCTGCCGGTTTCCAAATTGGAATTGGTGCCATTTTTCAATAACACCACGGATCCAGTACTCCCCATCTGCAGATCCATTTGACGGACAAGCCTTTTTTGGATCTGCCTGATTCCCCCTCGGGCATCAGTAAAGTCTTCCAGGAGTCTATCAGAATTGGATGTGGTGCACCTCTTTGATCAACTGCTGACCGCCAGGGGAATTACAAATTTTCCTAGAGCCCATCCCACTCCGGGCTTTGGTCTATTACCCAAGCAACCCCTATGTATTCTCCTCCCTTGGATCCCTCGGTTCCGTGGCTCAGATTTCTGACGTCTGCGAGAGGATCCCTTACCTCGGCGCCGACAACGACCTTGTCTGAGGCTCCGAGGCCCCTTTGGGTGCCGGTTCCATCGGAACCCACCCTTCCTCAATCTCATGCTTGGGGAAGGGGGTGGAACCCTCGGTTCTGGCCATGGTTTTGGTTGTGTTGCCGGTTCCGTCTTCGGGTCTGAGGGTGACTCCCACCCCGGTTTTGCTTGAGGCTCCGTCCCTGGGAGCGAACCGCGTGGAGTAGGGTGTGACTCCGGTTCCGAAATTGTCTTCTTTGGTTCCGGTCTCCCATTCCTCTTCAGGCAGGCTTGCTTTCCGGGTGATGGAGAGGATGCTTGCTTTGAGCAACCCTCCTACGTTGGACCTTCCGCCCATTCCCTCTGAGCTGCAGCTATGAAAGGCCACCTCCCCAGGACTCTTGAGAGCGCATGACCCAGGAAACCCCTGTTCAGGGTATTTCCCTTTCTGAGTCTTCTTCATATGCTCCCACCGAAGAACCCCATCTGAAATGGGCATGTAAGAGGAAACACATGGACTCCCCAGAGGAGTCCCTCATGGAAGATACGGACTATGATGATGGGGAAGGATCCCCACAGTCACCCCTGACTATGTCTCATTTGGCGACATCCTGGAAATCTTGAAGCAGAGGGGTGACTGGAAGCCCTCCAACCCTTCCTCGGAGGAATCCATATTCCTGCAGGCCTTCCACTCTCGGCCCTCTACTTCTTGGGTGACCCCCCCCCCGCCCCTGAGTTGGTCAAGCTCATCGTGTAGCGGGCATGGAAGAATCCCGACTCCGTTGAGGCCATCCTCAGGAGATCAGATAAGATACTCTCCCTTCCAGAGGATCAATCCCATTGGTCTAGAGGTTTGCCAGTAGACGCTATGGTGGTGGCGGCGGCCACGAAAAAGGACCTTGCGGAGGAAAGTCCTGCTGTCCACCTGGCCAACAGGAAGTCCCGGGCAGTGGACAGGTTAGGGAAGGGAGTTTTTGCATCAGCGACCTTTGCTATCAGGTCTCTGAACTTTTTGGCAAATTTTACGAGGCTCCAGAGAGATGTCATCACTGAGCTCTCTGGAACCCTCACGGGTCAAGTTCCGGATGGGCACGTGATAAAATTGCTTCCCAGCTTGCCACCCTAGAGTCAATTTCCAATTCGCCCATGAGGTTGCTGTCCCACGCAACCGAAGGAGCGGCTAGAGCTACAGGTGCAGACATAGTTATGAGACGCCATGCCTGAATGCGCATTTTTGACCTCACTGACTCCTTCAAGTCTTCCTTTTTAAACGCCCCTATCGAACCATCAGCTTTGTTCGATGCTAAGGTCAGGGATACATTAGCCAGGCGCGAGCTGGATGGGAAGACCGTGGGTCTATGTTTTTCCAAACCTCAGCACTTCTTCTCCAGGAACCAGAGGAGTGGAAAGATGTGGCACAAGAAGTCTCAAGGTCCTTTCCATGAGGCATGTGGTGATGACTCCCCAAGAGGCAGAGGGGGTTCCAGTAATGGAAGATGCCCCTTTCGGGACAGAGGGGGTCCCCGAAATCAGGACTCCAGATATTCTTTTTGGGAAGACTGTATCAGCGCTCCTGAAGCGCTGCCCAATTGCTTTCCACTGGAAGTAGTCGGGGCGCATTTCTATCTGCACCACGCTGCCTGGCTATCTATTACAGATGATCAGTGGGTGCAGAGAATAATTTCTAGAGGCTATCGCATTCCCCTAATCTCTTATCCAAGACCTCCGAAATCCCTTCCCGGTGTTCCACCCAGTCAAAGAGAGGAAGCAGCTTCCGAAATACGAAAGCTATGTCAAAAACGAGTCATCCAACAGGTCTACCAAGATCAGTGCGGATCAGGGTTTCACTCAAGATTCTTTTTTGTGCCAAAGAAGACCGGGGACTAGAGGCCCATTTTGGCTCTCAGCCAGCTAAACAAATCAGTGGTTCAGACCAAGTTCCGCATGGTCACGATTCAATCCATCATCCCCTTTCTGTAGGAGGGTGTGTGGATGTGCTCGTTAGACCTCCAGGATAAGTATTACCACATCAAAATGGACAAGCGCTCCAGGAGTCTCATTCGCTTCTGGCTGGGAGCCAATCACTACCAGTTCAGAGCCCTGCCATTCGGTCTCTCAACGGACCCAGAGTCTTCACGAAATGCCTAGCAGTGGTCACAGCTCATCTGAGACTTCAGGGATTCCATGTGTTTCCGTATTTGGACGATTGTCTCCTTTCCGCCCTCACCAAGTACCCTCTGGTCAGAGCCCTACGCTACACTCTAGTACTAGCGGAGTCGCTGGGCATCACTATCCAGTGGGAAAAATTCAACTTTCAGCCCTCGCAGCAGTTGGAATTTATAGGGGCAGTATTCAACACTCAATCAAGTCTGGTCTCTCTTCCCCCTCACAGGTTTCAGAGATTAAGGGTACAAGTTCAAGTGATACCCTATCGAAGAAAGGTGTCTGCAAGGGAAGTTCTTCAGGGTCTGGGGTCTATGGCGGCAGCCATCCCTATTGTTCCCCTAGCCAGATTACACATGAGACTACTACAATGGCTCCTTCTGTCCCAGTGGATATCCAATCTTCATCCCCTGTGCTCACAGATTCTCATCACCAGCACCTGCAAACAAGATCTCCTCTGGTGGATGAGTACAGTCAAAAATCTTTGGTGTCGCCCCTTTCAGGCTCCCCAACCCAGCACCACGGTGACCACTGATGCTTCCCTGATTGGGTGGGGGGCACTTCCAGGGAAGTCAGTCGAAGGCACGTGGTCTAGCATAGAGGTCAATTTGCATATCAGTGTCCTTGAGTTAAGAGCAGTGCTATTGGCGTTGCAATCATTCCATCCGCTCCATCTGTCAGGAAGATTGTTATCCAGTTGGACAACATGTCCGTCGTCTGGTACATAAACAAACAGGGAGGGACCAAATCCTACCCCCTATGTCACGAAGCCATGAGAATCTGGCATTGGTCGATAGCTTCCAACCGCTTTCTGATCGCAATGTATCTCCAACGTGATTGCGGACAGGCTGAGCAGATGCATCCTCCGTCCTCACGAGTGGTCTCTCAGTCTGAGTGTGACAGCAGAAATTTTCAGCCGTTGGGGCCAGCCATGCTGCTATATTTTCGCCTCCCCCTCAAACACAAAATGCAGCAACTACTTTGCCCTCTTTCCCCCTCACGGGGAGTCACCGAGAGACGCTTTGATTCACGATTGGCCCACGGGTCTCCTTTATGCTTATCCTCCGATACTTCTGATCCCCCCTTTTTTAAGGAAAGCTATTCAGTTGAGAGAAGCAAAGTGATCCTCATTGCCCCATTCTGGCCTCGTCCAGTATTGTTTCCCTTCCTCCGACCTCATCTTTTACAACCTCCTTAGATCCTAGACACTCGGCAAGACCTCATGTCTCACCCACAAGGGCTGACTTCATCGAATCTATCCACCATCAAGCTAACGGCTTGGTTTCTCCACTTCTGTTAGTTGCCAGGCAGGAAACCCTATCCTCATCGATCCGTGATATTATCCTGGCCTCCCATAAACCATCCACCAGAAGACTTTACAGGGACAAATGGAAAAGATTCTCTATCTGGTCACATAATCAGAAGCTAGATCTGTTTTCATCTCCTGTGGCTACTATTCTTTACCTTGCTGAGTTATTCGACAGTGGTGCATCAGCTTCCACCATTCGAGTCCATTTACCAGCTATTTCCAACTTCCATAATGCTTCAGAAGGAGTCGCGCTTATTTTCACCCGACTTTGCAAGACCTTCCTCAAGGGAATTTTCCACAGCAGACCTCCCATCAGGCAGCCGGTGGAGGCATGGAATCTCTCCTGGGTTTTCCAGTCTCTCTCTTTTCCCCATTTTGAGTCTGCTGCAACACGTGATCTAAAATTCCTGTCATGGAAATCCTTGTTTCTGGTGGCGGTCACTTCAGACAGACGAATATCTGAGTTGCAGGCCTTATGTATCAAAAGCCCTTATCTGATCTTCCATAAGGACAGAGTATTACTTCGTCTAATCCATCCTTTCCCCCCAAGGTGATTTCCGACTTTTTTATTAGCCAGTCCATTGAGCTCCCTGTATTCTTTCCAAATTATTCAAATAAGGGAGAATACTGCCTGCATTCATTGGATGTTCATAGACAACTATGTTTCTACCTGGACAGAACTAAGTCCTTTCGCAAGTCGGACCAACTTTTCATTTCCTTTTCTGGTCCTAGAATGGGGTGTGCAGCATCTAAAGTTACTTTGTCAAAATGGCTCAGGGATTGCATTAGCTTCTCATATTCGTTTACAAATGAGTCTAAGCCTGATTAAATCAAAGCTCACTCAACTAGGGCTATCGCAGCATCGGTTGCCTTCCACTCTAGGCCCTCCATGGATGACATCTGTGCAGCAGCCATTTGAGCTAAACCCCATACCTTCTTCAAGCATTACAAATTGAGTCTGATCTCCAGGGGAAGAGCAGCCTTTGGCTCAATGGTTCTTTGAAATGTTCTTCCATAAGGGCCACCCAGTTTCTCCAAGTAGTTAGGGATTCTGTCCCATCAGTGATGAATAGGAAGAAGATTAACAACTTCAGATAAAGAAGGTATGTCTTACCATAACGTTCCATCTGAGTTGTTGATCTTCCTCCAGTCATCACACCCTCCACCGACCCCCACCAAAGGCTCCTAGCGGATCTTCTAGGTCTTTGTGGTGTTTCAGGGTTTCTGTGCAGAGATGGCCTCTGACTTTCTGTTTCTTCTATATGTTGCATGTAAACTCGATCTGAGGTAACTGAGTGAAGGGCATTATGGGTAGCAGCTTAACACGAGAGTTTTTGGTGCACGCAAGCTTGGTATAAGGCCAACTTGGTTCAGAGGGCTTGGAACCGAACCCATCAGTGATGACTGGAAGAAGAACAACAACTCAGATGGAACGTTATGGTAAGACATAACTTCTTTTTTCCCTTCCTGCAGCCTTATCTGGTACACCCTACTTGGGTGTTGGATCCTTCTCAGGGCTTTCTATCTCGCCTCTGAGATGCCTCAGCCAGATATTAAAATTCACAAGCTGATTGCATGACTTTTCCACTTCCAGTGATGGCTAGGTAGTCCACGCTTTTTTCCCTGGTATGTCATATCCTTACATCCTCCCAGAAAGATTCTACTGGGAAGATTTGTAAGAGCAAATGGAAAAGAGTTTCCCATCTGGGCTGTCCAGAGACAACTGGACCTGTTTTCAGCACCTATTCCAGCTATCCTTGATTTTCTTGCTTCCCTTTTCAGTAGTGGAGCTAATTATGCTATAGTTAAGATCCAACTTGCTGCCATTTCTGATTTCCATATAAGCAAAAAACATTCTTCCTTGGCATCCTTGAGATTAGGTAAGGCCTTTCTTAAAGGTACGTTTTTACTTTGACCACTGCCCCATGGGATTTAAAAGTACTTTTTCAAGCTTCGAGGCAGTTTCCCTTTGAGCCCTATGCCATGTTGGAAAGTTTTTAGTTACATCATTTAGATGAGTATAGGAAATCCAGCCATTCTCTCCCCAGCCACTTTATCAGATCTTTCATACGGATAGGTTGTCTCTTTGGACTTAACCCTGCTTTCTTACCTAAGGTGGCATCAGAAAGCTTTGCCAACCAGTCCATCAGTCTACCCATCTTGTTTCCATTTTTTCCAACAAAGGGAATACAGGCTACACCTGCTGGATTTACACAGACTGCTTAGATTCTATCCACAGAACTAAAGATTTCAGAAAATCAGACCAGTTGTTTGTTTCTCCAAGGCTAAATTGGACAAGTTGGTATCATTTGTTTGCAAAAAGAGAGGGCTGATATTACCGACACTCTTAGGGCTTATTCCACATGGTCTGTGGCCACATTGTCTGCCTTCTGGCCCAGAGCTTCCATAGATGACATTTGTACAACTGCCATTTGGTGGAATGCTCATTCCTGTAATACTAGTTAAAAATTGGACATTTTTATCAGTGTTTGACTGTGCTGTACTCTGGAATATAGTTCCTTAAGGGCCGTCCTGGGGTTTCTCTGGCTGGGTACTCTGTCCCTTCAGTTGAGGAATGGACAAAATAAACAACATCAAATACAAAATTTCAGTACTCACCATAGTGATGCTTCTTTTTTGTCTCTTCTCTTTCTTCTTCAACCTTCCACCCTCCAGCCTCTTCCTTGCTTTGGAAGATTTACATTTGGTCTCCTAGTAGTCCGAGAGATTCCTGTATACCTTCTTGAGTGAGTTCCAGCCTTCCTTTTCCCTGCTGTTTTCTACCTGTAATGTTTAATCTGATATTGTTAATCCTCGTTCATTCCTTACGTATGGGTATCGGTTCTGAGCTCGGAACCGTCGGCCATTTTCCAAGCTCGCGTCAGCTTCAAACTCTCGAGCTAAACTCTTACCCACAATTCCCCTCTCCCTGTTAACTCAGATTTCGTTTGTCACGTTGCCATCCGGTCGTGTCAAGCTACTTCTCTTGAGCTAAGTACAGTCAATTGTTGTTTAATTGCTTTACAAATTACTTTTCTGTCAGAAAGGTTGATATTTTATTGTCTCTTGCCCTATCGCATCTAGCATTCATAATTTTCTCAGGCTTTTTCTGTCCTTTACTTACCCTTTTTACCATGAGGTAATTTCTACTTACCATCGTTGGTAATCCCTTTCCTTTTCTCTTTCATACCTTCGGGTACTCTTTTGTACCATTGTTGGTACTTTTCTTTTTGTTAATATGGCAGATAAAAAGAGTAGTCCGGGTTTAAGCGGTGTTCTGATTGTGGACACAAACTGCCTACTTTTGATGTATTCTATTCCCCGGAGGCCAGATAAGATCTTGTCCCCTCCTGCTTCGGATCCCCATTGGTCCAAAGGTCTTCCTGTAGATGCTTTGGTGGTGGCAGCCGCAACAAAAAAGGATCTGGCAGAAGAAGAAAGCCAGACTGTCCATCCACCTAACAGAGAGTCCCCGGCCCTGGACAGAATAGGGAAGCGCACCTTTGCTTCAGCGACCTTTGCTATCAGGTCCCTGAATTATATGGCACATTTTACCAGGCTTCAAAGGGATCTGGTTTCTGAGCTGTCTGAAATCTTGGCTGGTGCAGTGTCTGATGAGGTCTGTGACAAAGTGGCCTCTCAACTGGCCACCATTGAGTCTATATCTAACTCCTCTATGCGATTGATATCTCACGCATCAGAAGGAGCAGCTAGAGCGGTGGGTTCAGCTGCTGTCTTGAGACGACACGCCTGGATGCGCTTGTGCAACTTCGTGGAACCTTTTAAGTCTTCTTTTCTTAATGCCCCCATTGAGCCCTCCTCGTTATTTGGGCCCAAAGTTAAAGGCACACTGGCCAGATGTGAACAAGACGGTAAGTCCCCTTTCTGCCATAGGTGTCCGTTATTCTTCCCCTCAGCGTGCTTTCTCCCGAAACCAAAAGAGTGGGAAGATATGGTTCAAGACATCTCATGGTTCTTTCCGTGACACACAGGCCGAGTTTTTCCCCAGAGGCAGGGGGGAAAACTCACAGGGAAGACGCTCCTTTCAGGGCAGAGGGGGACCGCGTAATCAGGGTTCCAGGGATTCTTTCCCTGGTCAATCCTACCAGCGCTCTTGAAGAGCAGCCCAACTCCTTTCCTCTGAAGGTGGTTGGGGGACGTTTCTCCTTTTACCCTTCTGCCTGGCTAACCATCACCACCGATTCTTGGGTACAAAGGATCATAACCAGAGGTTATCATATCCCCTTCAATCTTTGTCCCTTCCCTTCAAAAAATCTTCCCAACGTTCCACCCAGTCAAAGGGAAGAAGCAGCACTAGAGATAGAAAAACTGCTAAGAAAGAGTCATCCAAATAGTCCCTCCAGACCAGATAGGATCCGGATTCTACTCAAGACTATTTTTGGTGCCAAAGAAAACCAGGGACTGGAGACCAATTTTGGATCTCAGTGTATTGAACAAGTTTGTGAGAGTTCAAAAATTCCGGATGGTCACTATACAGTATCCTCCCGCTTTTGGAAACAGATGATTGGATGTGCTCTATAGATCTTCCAAGATGCGTACTACCACATAAAGCTGGACAGGCCATCAAGAAGATTTCTGCGCTTCCGTGCGGGAGCCAGTCATTACCAGCTTAGAGTACTGCCCTTCGGACTCTCTACAGCCCCCAGAGTGTTCACAAAGTGCATGGCAGTTGTCACAGCTCACCTGCGACTTCAAGGATTCTAGGTGTTTCCATACCTAGACGACTGGCTCATTTCCGCCCCCACCAGACATCTATTGGAAAAAGCCCTGGCATACTCTCTCCTCGCTGCTCAAAGGCTAGGCATAACCATAAACTGGCAGAAATCCAATCTCACCTCTTCTCAGTCGACAGAATTCATAGGGGTTATCTTGGACACAAAAAACTGCAGAGCTGCTATCCCAGAGCACAGAATTTTAAGGATAAAGCAACAACTAATATCAATCCTTTCAAAGGAAAAATCCACGGCTCACTCGGTTCTACAGCTGTTGGGTTCCATGGCAGCCTCCATCACCATTGTTCCCCTGGCCAGGTTTCACATGAGGCTTCTACAGTGGCTACTGCTCACCCAATGGTATCCTTTTCAGCATCCTCTTTCAGCCATGATTCGAGTAACCCACAGGTGCAAACAGGATTTAAATTGGTGGATGACACACAACCTATCACAATGGCCTCGCCCCTTTTCCCCCCCAGCAACCCAAGGCCACAGTGATGACAGATGCCTCCCTGATGGGGTGGGGGGGCTATGTCAGGGACAGACAGTCCAAGGCACTTGGCCCCAACTGGAGGCCCATCTGCATATAAATGTTCTAGAGCTGAGGGCGGTGCTTCTGGCATTGCAAGCATTCCATCCCCTGCTGCCGTCTGGGACAATTGCGATTCAATCAGACAACATGGTGGTGGTCTGGTACATCAACAAGCAAGGTGGAACCAAATCTTACCCCCTATGTCGAGAGGCCATGAGGATATGGCAGCCTCACAAGTCGTCCCTGAATCCCTTGATAGTGGCGGAGATCTTCCACCGCTGGGGCCGTCCTTGCTGTGACCTCTTTGCATCCCAGACCAACTACAAATGCAGCAACTACTTCGCCCTGATTCCCCCTCCGGGACAGTCACCCAGGGACGCTCTAGTCCACGATTGGCCCTTGGGTCTTCTCTATGCTTTTTTGCCCTTTCCTGTCTTTCCCCAGTTTCTGAAGAAAGCTCGGCGTTTGAAGAGCAAGGTAATCCTTATAGCACCATATTGGCCATGACAGATTTGGTTCCCATTCCTTTGGCCTCACCTACTAGATCGACCATGGATCCTCCATCCAATCCCGGAGTTGATCTCACACCCACAGAACCTGATTCATCCCAACCTGAACAGCCTGAAGCTAACGGCTTGGCTACTCCAGTTCCCTTGATTGCCAGGCAGAATGATCTTTCTTTACCAGTACATGATATTCTCATTGCTTCTCATAAGTCTTCCACTAGAATTACTTATCTGAGCAAGTGGAAAAGATTTACCTGTTGGCTGAAAGATAAACAAGTAGATCCCTTTCCAGCACCAGTGTCGATAATACTAGACTATCTGGCCGACCTGTTTCAATCAGGTCTATCGGCCTCTATCATTTGAGTTCATTTGGCTGCAGTTTCTAATTTTCGTGAGGGTGTCCACGATTCCTCTCTTATGTCCCATAAATTGTGCAAGACCTTCATAAAAAGGTGTGAATTTTCTGAAGCCACCTTTTAGAGAACCTATTCAACCATGGGATTTGTCATTAGTTCTACAAGCTCTGACAATGGCACCTTTTGAACCAGCCTCTTCTTGCGACCTCAAGTATTTGTCATGGAAAACCTTGTTTTTGGTCGCTATTGCTTCTGCCAGACATATTTCTGAATTTCAAGCTTTATGTATCAACAGTCCATACTTGATTTTTCATAGAGATAGAGTGTCTGAGAACTAATCCGTCATTTTTGCCTAAAGTGATCTCTGAAATGTCCATTAATCAAGCCATTGAATTGACAGTTTTATTTCCCTCCCATTCAAACAGAGGAGAGTATTGCCTAGATACACTTGATATACACAGGCAAATCCATTTTTACACAAACAGGACTAAACCCTTTCGTAAATCTGACCAATTATTTTTGGCCTTTTCTGGATCTAGATTAGGATCGGCTGTTGCTAAGGTCACATTAGCTAGATGGTTGAAGGACTGTGTGACCTTTATTTACACACAACGTAATATCTCATTGCCTACTACCATGAAAGCTGATTCAACAATGTCGGTGGCAACTTCTGCTGCCTTCCATGCCAGAGCTTCTTTACATGACATCTGTGCAGCTGCAACTTGGGCTACGCCTCATACCTTCATCAATCATTACAAATTGGATTTGGCCTCCAGGAGAAGAGCATCTTTCGGTTCTGTGGCGCTCAGGATGTCCTTCCATGAGAGCCTCCCAGGAATAGAGGTAGCTGGGGACTCTGTCCCATACATAAGGAATGAACGAGGATTAACAATATCAGATAAAGAAGTTATGTCTTACCATAACATTCCATCTGTATTGTTGATCCTCGTTCAGTCATTACGACCCTCCCTCCTTCCCCCTCCTGTAGTTTCTAGTGGATCTCACCATCCAGTTCTCTTAGGTTATTTGACCAGAGGTAGTCTCTACCTTCTTTAACTTGCAAACTCAATCTGAGGTAACAGGAAGAGGGGGATTGTGGGTAAGAGTTTAGCTCGAGAGTTTGAAGCTGATGTGAGCTTGGAAAATGGCCGGCTCGGTTCCGAGCTCGGAACCGATACCCATATGTAATGACTGAATGAGGATCAACAATACAGATGGAACGTTATGGTAAGACATGACTTCTTTTTTTTGAGTGCTGTTTCTTGGTACTCTTGATGTTCTTCATGTTTCACTGTTGCAGTCATCACACTTGGGTTATCTGCCTGCAGGTAGCCCTTAGCTGGCCCGAATACCAGAGACTTAGTATTTAGATGATAGGGCAACTAGAAGGCAAACCCAATCTGGGGTAGTCTAGGCTAAGGAGAGGATTATCGGTAAAGGGAGGAGCTTGAGCTACAGAGCCAAAGTCTAGTAAAGTGGCCAGAGCTGGAGCAGAGATCCATAGGTTGAGGAAGGACAAAAGGAGACAACACAGATGCATCCGTTATTCAGAGTACATAACTTTTGTTTTTTTCTCTTACCCAAGTACTGGCTAGATTTAGGGATGTATATCATTAGGGAGCAATCATCAGCTGCCACTGGGGTCAGCAGGGTTTATGATCTTTTGAGACTCCAGACGTGGAGACCATTCTTCCATTGAACCCAAAGTTGAAGGATGTTAACCTGTAATTTTATCTGCTCATTGAGACTCTGCCTAAAAACAGTGTTTAAGAAATTCAGGATATACTTGGCCATGCCTGCCCACCAAGCTCTCTTATCTGTGGACCCTGTTTTGGTGTCCCCAGCTACTTTTTTGAATAAAAAGACTTTTGTCTTCTTCAAATCCTGTTTTTTTTTAGATAAATTAGGTAAATGGCTAGAATCTGAAGAAAAGAAGCTGGCATAGTCCAGCATGGTGGCTTTTAAGTGTTTAACTACCACAGTATCAAGGGAAAGTTTGTGTTGAGATGTATTTATAGCTTAGGTGAGTTTGCTGCATCACTACCTGCTGAGCAATAGGCCTGTGTCTAAGGTAGTGTTTCTAAAGTTTCTCAGGTGTCAAAACATGCTTTAAAGAGTGCCTTAGAGGGGTTTGATACTATTGCAAGATATGCAGAGTGTCATCAGTGGTGATAATTAGGTATGTTCGGTTGCACAGCCAGAATTGTCCTGATGAGTTAAAAATGAGATTTTGAATACTGCACTTGAGTGTGATTGCTTGTTTGGTACAGTAGCTAATCAGATACTTAAACATTGGGATCACAGAAGTAAACTTGTGCAAGGTGCATTGAAAGTGTTACGTACTCTGAAACTTCACTCCTTGAAGCAGGAAGTCCCAGCCAAACAAAAAACAAGGCAGTAAAAGGACACAGCAGGATCAGAACCCCATCAAGCCTAACAAGGGATCTAATGTTGAGCTTTTCATTCTTCCTCAATGTATGGTTCGAATCCATTCCTCTGATCTGACTCAACTGCTTATTTCAGACTTAGGATCCAGATCTCAAGGTCCTTCTTGTACCCATAATGCTTTGTTGTATCCCTAAATCTGCAGATCTTGTTTGCCAGTTTTGCGAACAGACACAGGTTTCTCATGTTTCCATAGCTCTGGAACAATTTTTGGTTTCTTGAGAGTAGTAGCAAAACTTTTAAGTTTTTTATTTACTTCTTCTCTCAATCTTAATTTTCCTCTCTTTTGCAAGTTTCTCACTGGTGTTAGAGTTTTGCCTTTTTTTTTCTTTCTATTTTAATAGTTATCTTTAATACCAAGGTTGGCATTCTTCCTTTGTTTTTTTACCTCTACTTATAAGGGTATTTTCTATTTAGCATTGTTGGTAGCCTGAACTTTTCTACTGTTAAAAAAGGAAAAAAAAAACATACTGGTTTTCCTTGCTGCTGCTGTATTCTTTTTGTTATTTTATTGCTGTGGGTATTTTTTCTGCCACCATGTTAGAGAAGCCCACAGTGTTTAAAAAGTGCACTTCTTGTGGGCATACAATTCCAAATTCAGATGCCCACAAGGAGTGCATATATTGTTTAGGAGCTGAACATCTTGACACTAACAGTACATTTTTTTCCATATTTAATCCCAGGGCCTTAGCAGACTGGTGCAATAAGCTCATTTTGAGAGGACTTCTGCCGTCTACTTCTACTTTAGGGGCTCAAATCCCCTCTAAATGTAGTAAATCAGCTCTCCTGGAACACAGGAAGTTCTCTCCTCCAAAGTCCCCCAGATGTTCTTCGTAGCCTTTTACAAAATCTAGAAAATCATTCGATTCTACACTTTCAGATCCTAAGTACCTACCATTGGATCCAAAGCCTTCTCATCCTTGTTGTTGCATCTTTCGGCTTTTCCCGGTTAGGGGTCGCCACAGCGGAACTCCGGTCCGCTAATGATTGGCAGTGGATTTTTACATACTGAGTTGCCAGCCCTGACGCACAACCTTCAACGAAGGTACGCTCAATGTTAAGTTGTCAATCTCGCCTTCATTCTTGCTGGATGGGTTCTTTTTACCGGCTCGAGGCTACCCTCTATCCCACAATGCTAGGCGCTAACTACCCAGATCTCGTTTGCCGCTTCAGCTGCGAGGTTGCGTTTTTGCCAGCTCTCAGGTTAGATTTGTAAAAATCTTTTCTGGTAAGGTTTTTTTCCTGACCTTTTGTAGTAATAGTTTTTTTATTAGATCCACTTTACCCCTCTAGTGTATCCCCACCTTAGATAGTTCCCTTTCGGGTTTGTTTCTAACTACTTCTCGTTACCTACCCCACTCCGTAGATTACTAGGCCTTCGGGCTAAATTTTAGTTTAAATTCTAGTTTAATTTAGTTTAAAATTCTCTATTTGTCAGTCTAAATAGTCTCAGTCTCTGTGTGTGCATGTGTGACTAGACTGAGTAAGTTTGAGTGTGGGTGTTTGTTGTGTGTATGACTTGTCATCCCTGTCAGGATGTCTAAGGATTCCAGGGTTTCAGGCTTCAAGAAGTGTGACTCGTGCTGTCAGAAAATGTCTCTGACAGACAGTCACACTTCTTGTGTTTATTGCCTGGGCCCTCTGCACCTGCAGGACTCTTGTTCTGTCTGCCATGCATTCAGTCCAAGAGTCCTGCAGGAACGCAGAAACAAGCTTATTTTACGAGGCTTGTTGAAACCCGAAGGTTCCCCTACCAAGTCTTCATCGGGCAAACCTTCGAAGCCCACAAAACCGTCGGCTCCACGAACCGAGCCTTAGACCAGTGGTGCTCTTAGTGCTCCTAAGTCGGCAACGGCTGGAGCCGATGCTCCCAAGACTCAGTCGGCTCCGATCGTTGCGACAGAACCGTCTGCGAGCCGTAAGCGCTCCAGGTCTCCTTCTTTGGAGTCAGTCCATTCGGCTCCGAGATCTCCTTTGCTTTCAGAGCGGAGCCATCGGTCCCATTCCTCTCGGTCTTCCAGGCTTTCGGAACACGACCTCGAGAGGGTGGTTAGCAGACTCCTTAAGTCGCAGGCACTGGCCCAGATGCTTCAGAGCCTTTCTCATCAGACAGAGGCTAGCCCCTTTCCATCGTCGATTCCTCCTCCGACTCTTCCTCTGAGCTCGGAGCCGGAGTTTGTGGGAGCCGGGACCGTTGACACTTCGGAGCCGATACCACACCTTTCGGCTCCGTCGTCGGCTCCGATCTCTTCCATGGTTCCATCCATGGATGGATCCGGGTGCCGGGACTCCCTTGTTGGCTCTGAGGGGGCGAGTAGCATTGGACCCTTGTCCGACCCCGTTCTCCCTCTCGGAGCCTCGGCGCAGGTGAGTTCGGCCCCGACATCGGCCTCGGAGCCATCCCTCTCGGTGCCGGGAGGGGTCCTTATCTCTTCGAAGCGGGGACCTTCTTCCCTGCCTGATAGGGGTGCCTTTGAAGTCATGAGGAGTGTGCTGGCCGCTGTGCCTGCTCCACGGTCAGCTCCCTCAGCTCCTCCCACTGTTGTGCCTGCTAGGGTCTCTACCCATCCTCTCGACCCCGATCGCAGAGATCCAACGCCTCAGGTGCCCCCATTGGGAGCATCCTTCTCTTCCGAGGCCTCCCCTGATCCATCAGGGGAGCCCCCTCGGAAAAGAAATGCAAGAGGAAGCATGTGGACTCTCCTGAGTCCGTCACATCCGATACCGACTTGGATGAGTCGGAAGGGTCCCCACGGTCCCCCTCTGAGAATGTCTCCTTTTCTGACATCCTTGAGATCCTCAAGCAGAGGGGAAACTGGTCTACCCTCAATCCTTCCGAGGACGAGTCGGTTTACCTAGAGGCTTTTGGTTCTCACCCTTCCACCTCCTGGGTGTCTCCACCTTTTGACCCTCTCATGGAAGTGGTGGCGCGGAAGGCATGGACGGCCCCTGACACGATGGAACCTACCCCACGGAGGCCTTCAAAATTTATCACAGCCCCTTCTGATAAGCAGTTTTTAACCAAGGGTGTCCCTGTTGATGCCATGGTGGTGGCAGCGGCCACTAAGAAGGAACTGGCTGATCCTTAAGTACCGATCCATCCTCCTAATAAGGAATCTAGGACTATGGATAGGTACAGCAAGCGGATGTTTTCTTCAGTGACCTTTACCTTGCGGTCGCTGAATTACTTGTGTCATTTCACCCGCCTTCAAAGAGACATGCTCAAAGAAATGGGTGATACTTTACAGGATCCAACAGCTGTGGGGTCTCAAGACAAAATCAACTCCCAGCTGGCAACCCTGAACTCGATTGTTAATTCCTCCATGCGGCTTATTTCCTATGCGGCCGATGGGGCGAGTAGGGCTGCAGGCACAGGCGTGGCCTTAAGGCGTCACGCCTGGATGCGGCTTTGTAACTTTGCTGACCCCTTCAAGGCGTCCTTCACTAACTCCCCCTTTGATGGTTCGGCGTTGTTTGGACCTCAGGTGAAGGATACTTTGACCAGATGCGAACAGGATGGCAAGACTCTCTCTGCCGTGGGAGTCTGTTTTTCCACCCCGTCTAAACCATACCCTAAGGGTCAGAAGGGTGGAAAAATGTGGTTTCGCAAACCACAGGGAGTCGCGCCTGACGCACGAGGTGAGTTCCCCTCTAGAGGCAGGGGGGGGGCAATAACAGATGCCGCCCTAGGGGCAGAGGGGGTCTGCAGAATCAGGGTAGCAGAGAAGCTGTCTCTGGCCAGCCCTTCCAGCATCCCTGAGATGCTGCCCGACTGTCCGCCTTCGGAGGCAGTCGGGGGAAGATTATCACTGTACCCAGAAGCCTGGCTTTCCCTCACCCAAGACAGATGGGTACAGTCAATCATATCCGAGGGTTACGAAATTCCCTTTGCCCACACCCCAACACAGCCAAAAAGGCCCCTTCCAGATGTTCCATCCGGTCTAAGGGAACAAGCAGTATTAGAAATCTCAAAACTGCTAAGAAAAAAAGCCATCCAACCAGTCCCAGCAGACCAGCAAGGATCCAGAATCTACTCCAAGTTCTTTTTGGTACCAAAAAAGACGGGACTGGAGACCAATTTTGGATCTCAGCAGGCTGAACAGGTCTGTCCAAAGAACGAAGTTCCAGATTGCTCGCTACAGTCCATTCTACCCTTTTTGGGACAGGACAATTGGATGTGCTCTGTAGACCTTCAGGATGCGTACTACCACATCAAGATGCACAGGCGCTCCAGGAGGTTTCTCTGCTTCCGGCTGGGGGCCAGTCACTACCAGTTCAGGGCCCTGCCCTTTGGTCTCACTACAGCCCCCCGAGTGTTCACCAAATGCATGGCAGTGGTCACGGCTCATCTGAGACGTCAAGGATTCCAGGTGTTTCCATATCTGGACAACTGGCTCCTTACCACCACCACCAGGCGTCAACTTCTTCAGTCCAGAGATTACACCATTCAAACTTGCAAAGAGCTAGGTATCTCCATAAATTTCGAAAAGTCTGCCTTGTCACCTTGTCAGTCTATTACTTTTATAGGCGCCATATTGGACACAGCCGAACTGTCCGCAAAACTAACCGCACGGAGAATTTCAGATATTCGCGCCCACATTCACATCCTTCTTCAGAGCAACAGAATCCAGGCCAAGTTTGTACTGAAGACTTTAGGTCTCATGGCAGCAGCCATTACGTTACTTCCCCTAGCTCGCTTTCACATGCGGATCTTTCAGTGGATGCCCTTTTCCCAGTGGTCTTTTCAACAGCTTCCAATGTCACACAGCATTTTAATCACCCAATCATGCAAGAAACACCTTTCTTGGTGGATGGTGTCCCTTCAAGTCATTCAGGGCAGACCCTTTGTTCTCCCTCCCCAGTTGCTACGGTGACAACGGACGCCTCCCTGATTGGGTGGGGGGGGGTGGCATTTTCAGGGCAGGACAGTCCAGGGCACATGGCAACCTTTCGAGTGCCACCTGCACATAAATGTCCTGGAGATGAGAGCAGTACTTTTAGTGTTGCAAGCCCTTCGGGACTCTCTTCCCATAGGGACTATTGCAGTTCAGATGGACAATATGTCCGTAGTGTGGTACATCAACAAGCAGGGCGGAACCAAGTCCTATCCCTTGTGTCGAGAAGCACTCAGACTTTGGCAGTGGGCGATCTCTTCTCAGCGGTTTCTGATAGCAACGCATATCCCCGGGATGTCCAACATAATAGCGGACAGGCTGAGCAGAGCCATTCTCATGCCGCACGAGTGGTCTCTCAAGCAGTCAGTAGTGGAAGAGATTTTCCAAAAATGGGGTCAGCCTTGCTGCGATCTTTTCGCAACACCTCAAAACAGCAAGTGCCACGACTTCTTCACTCTCTTCCCGGCCACCCCCCCCAGAGATGCTCTAGTCCACGATTGGCCCCAGGGTCTTCTGTACGCTTTTCCCCCCTTTCCATTAATCACACAGTTGATTCAGAAAGCTACTGCATTGAGATCCACAATGATCTTCATTGCCCCTTACTGGCCTCGACAAATCTGGTTTCTGTTCCTGCATCGTTACCTCTTGGAGCAGCCCTGGCATCTGGACCCAGTGCCAGACCTCTTGACCCATCAGTTGGGCGAGCTGCACCAGTCCCTCCTCTCTCTCTACCTCACAGCTTGGTTGCTCCACTTCCAACCTTAGCCAGGCTTCCCTTTATTTCCCATTCGGTGCATGACATCATTCTAGCTTCCCACAAATCTTCTACCAGGAGGATTTATGCTAGCAAATGGAAACTTTTCTCCTTCTGGGCAGAGACTAGAAACATGGATCCTTTCACGGCACCTATCCAATCAGTCCTAGATTTCTTGGCTGAACTTTTTCAATCAGGTTCTTCTTCATCCACTGTCAGAGTTCAGTTAGCGGCCATTTCAAATTTTCATGTTGGCTTGTCGGACTCCACTGTTATGTCCCATAAACTTTGTAAAGCCTTCCTTAAAGGTATCTTTTTACTTAAGCCCCCAATCAGAGATCCCCCACCACAGTGGGATTTGAATCTGGTTTTAACCTCTTTGATTCTCCCTCCCTTTGAACCTGCGGCTTCCTGTTCCTTGAAGTTGCTCTCATGGAAAACTCTATTTCTAGTGGCCATAACTTCCGCGAGGAGAGTCTCAGAACTTCACGCCCTTTGCGTTCGTCCTCCTTATCTGTTTTTCCATAAAGATAGAGTGTCCCTCAGAACTAACCCATCTTTTTTACCCAAGATATCTTCTGAGGCAAATCTAGACCAGACTATCGATCTCCCAGTTTTCTTCCCTAATTACTCCAACAGAGCGGAACAAAAGTTGCATTTTTTGGATGTTCACCATCAACTCCGTTACTACCTGGATAGAACCAAGCAAGTTAGGAAATCTAAGCAGCTCTTCCTGTCTTATGCGGAAGGGAAGAAAGGCCTTCCAGTTTCCAAAGTAACCCTTTCCAGATGGTTGTCCTCTGTGATTACTTTCATCTATGAACTGAGGAGTCAAGAACTTCCTTCAAAACCTAGAGCCCACTCAACTAGAGCCTTAGCTACGTCAACAGCTTTTCAGGCTAGGTTACCTATAGACTCCATTTGTGCGGCAGCCACATGGGCCTCTCCTCATACCTTTATTTGTCATTACAAACTGGACATGGCCTCCAGAAGCCGAGCTAACTTTGGTTCCACCGTCCTCAAGAATCTGTTCAGATGAGCCACCCAAGGCTGAGGTGCTAGGGATGCGGTCCCATCCAGCAAGAATGAAGGCGAGATTGACAACTTAACATTGAGAAGTTATGTACCTACCATAACGTTCCATGTTAGTTGTCTTCTTCTCGCCTTCTTTCTTGCATCCCACCCTCGAACCCCCTAGCCTGGACAGACCAAAAGGATCCTTCTGGGCCTTCTTTCATCCCAGCTTGGACTCCCATGGTTGCCTTTTCTGGGTATGTTAAATATATAGGTATTCCTCTTTCTCCTTTGTTCTGGGATCAGAACTGCTATGGTGTTATCTATCAAACGAGATCTGGGTAGTTAGCGCCTAGCATTGTGGGATACAGGGTAGCCTCGAGCAGGTAAAAATAGCTCTCGAGCTTTAGTATAGGCCGAGTCGGAGCCGAGGATCGGCTCCGAACCCATCCAGCAAGAAAGAAGGCGAGAAGAAGACAACTAACATATGGAACGTTATGGTAGGTACATAACTTCTCATTCACGCATGTATCCACAAAGAAGACGCTTTAGCTGAGAATCTGTCTAATTTTATCATCACAATAAGTCCGATTACTGTACTCTCAGATCCTAAACAGGATTCTTTGTACAGGAGTACTAATCTTCAATATTCAGTAAAACCTGTTTCTCTTACCCTGTCTTCGAGGTTGCTTCAGACACCCAAGAAGCACTCTAGGCCTCCTTCCACTTCCTCCTCTAGGTCATTCAGGAGCTTGTCAGGAGTGGATGTGGATAGGATGATGAGAAAGTTTCACAGAATGCGCATCCAGATGGGGTCTTACCAGATTTGTCCCCTACTGGATCTGTGAGTATGCCTACGACTTCTGCACACATATTTTCTCCTTCTCCAATCCATCCTGTAGTTTTGAAGTCCCAAGATACAAGATTCTCAAGGGGTTCTGTGCCAGTTCCGTGGAAAGCTTCTTCCTCCACTCCAGTTTCCTTGAATAGTTCTGCTCTGATGCTGTTGGATCAGAATTGGTCTCGGAGCCAAAGTGTCAGTGTTTGGTCTGAGGGGATGGGCTTGGCACTGATTTTGTTAGATCCATCCCTTCTTCTTGGAGCCTTGGCTCTCAACAATTCGGATCCAGTTCTGCTCCCAAGGTGCTGATTCAGGGAGGTTCCAGATCTGCCCTCCTCGGGTGTTTTGGCTCCGAGGAGGTGAATTGGAGTTTCTCCGGGTCCGTCTGCATTCACGGTGGTGGAAAGGGCCATTTCTCTCCACAGAAAACCCCCTCTCATGTTTCGGATCCTACTTGCTTCCCTCCATGATTTTCTAGCTCTGAGTTGCACAGACCTATTCCACAGGAATACCCAGAGTCAGTAAGTGTCCAGCCAGTTCCTGTGGAGAAACATCCCCTCTCTTCTTAGACTTCACCTGAGCACATCACAGAGGAGGATCACCGGAAGAGAACATGTAAAAGGAGACATTGACTCCCCCTTTGGAGTGTCTCACAGAGGATACCGATTTTGATGGGGAGATGTCCCCTAGGTCACCACCTGATGGCATCTCTTTTGGAGATATTGTAGAAATCCTGAAACAGAAAGGTGGTTGTTCTTCCCAAAACCCCTCACCAGAATAATCAGTATTTTTGGAGGCTTTTGTTTCTGGCCCATCTACATCTTGGGCCCCCCCCCCATGGATGAACTTATTGATTTAGTTACATGTTGGGCCTGGAAGGACCCAGACACCATTGAACCCATTCCAAAGAGACCAGATACATTTTTGGCACCCGGGCACCCCCCCCCCCGACAGACCACACTGGAGCAAAGGGGTCCCAGTAGGTGCTATGGTGGTGGCGATAGCCACCAAGAAGGAGCTAGCAGAACAAATCACTACTGTCTAACCACATAACAGGGAATCTAGAGCATTGGACATGCTTGGAAAGTGAGTTTTCGCCTCAGCAACTTTTGCCCTGAGGTCATTTAATTACCTGGCACAGTTCACTTGACTTCACACAGGTTTGACCAAGGTACTTTCAGATACTCTTGAGTGCATGTCTGCTAAGGACGTCAGAAGAACATCCTCTGAACTAGCCGCTCTTTTGTCCATATCCAGTGCTTTTGTGAGATTGATCTTGCACACAGCTGAATTTACCTCACAAGCTGCCGGTTCTGGCATTGCCATAAGAAGACATGCCTGGATGTGGCTTTGCTACTTTACGGAACCTTTTAAAAGGTTTTTTATTAATGCCCCCTTTGATGGCACTTCCCTGTTTGGGCCATCAGTTAAAGAGATGCTGACCCACAGAACAAGAGTGAAAGACTCTGTCTGCTGTAGGAATCAAGTTTTCTACACCTCAATGAACCTTTTCTAGGAATCGGAGAGGTGGCATGATGTGGTTCCACAAAATGTCAGGTTGCTTTTCAAGATCCATGCAGTGACAATTCCTTCAGAGGCAGAGGAGAAAATTTCAATGGCAGACATCACCCTAGAGGCAGAAGAGGTCAGCAAAATCAGGGTTTCAAGATTCTTTCTCGGACAGGCCTTTCCAGCACTCCTGAAGAGCTGCTCATCTGTCCAAGTCTGGAGGCAGTCGGTGGTTGAATGTCTTTGCACCCAGACAGCTGGGCAAATGCAGCACACGATACTTGGGTGCTAAGCATAATATCCAAGGGTTATTACATACCATTTTCCCTTCTTCCTCCTCTCAAAAAGAAGAAACTTTCCAGTGTTTCAAACAGTCAGAGGAAGGCAGAGGCGCAAGAGATCCTGAAGCTGCTAGACAAGAGTCATGCAGAAGCTCCCTCTAGACCAGATAGGATTTGGAACTTGTTCACGCTTCTTTTTAGTGCCAAAGAAAACAGGTGACCTGAGACCTGTTTTGGATCTATGCAATTTAAATTAGTTTGTAAAGAAAGCAAAGTTCTAAATGGTCATGATCCAGTCCATTCTGCCTTTTCTTTGCAAAGATGATTGCATATGCTGTATAGATCTTCAGGATGCAAACTATTGGTATAGATCTTCAGGATGCAAACTATTGTATCAAAACAGATGGTGATCCAGAAGACATTGTTGATGATGCTTTTTCGGAATCTAGTTTGGCCCCTGATTCTTTGCATCCTGCTCCCAGAAAACCTGACAGATATTACAGGGTTCCTGATTCACACAAGTTCCTTTTTAAAAATCCTATTGCAGATCCAGAGACTATTTCACAGGGACCTAAGGGCATTAAGGCTTCTACTGCTAAAAATCCTACTGCTTCTGATAGAGACTCCAGGGTGGGGTAAGAAGGTTTACACTTCTGCAACCTTGGCCATTAGGGCTTTAAACTGCCAGTTTCATATGTTAAAGTATCAGCAACATGTTATTGGATTGCTTAAACAGAAAATGATGTTGATTCCTGACTATGCGGAAAATAAAGAAGTACAGGATTTAATGCATTCTGCTGAACAGGTTGGAAAACATACTTTGCAATGTGAATTTGATTCATTAGAGGCCTCTTGCAGGGCTGCTGTTACTGGGTCTGTGCTCAGAAGGCATGCTTGGCCTGATTATGTTAAAGCTAAATTGTTGGATGCTCCCTTAAATCAGGACCGCCTGTTTGGCAACAGGGCGGAGGAAGTTCTTAAAAGATGGAAGATAAAGCTAAATCTATGCAAACTGTTAAAGATTTCTTACAAGTTCAGCCTCCTAGATTTAGTAGGCACTGGCCCTCTAAGAATTGGTCCTTTCCAGCCCCTTCCAGGTCTTCTCAAGCCAAACCCAGGCACAGCAGAAACCCCAGGTTTCAGTTCCAGGGGACACACAAGACTAAGCAGTGGGGGGTTTCCGCACCCAAATCAGGGAGTAGTAAGACTCCCCCCTATGGAAAACTGTCTCAATGATTTGCTTTTAAAACTTCCAAGCACTTCCCAACTGAATGCTCCTTTAGGCGTAAAGATTGGTCTGCACGCCAAAAACTGGGGACACATTACCCATGATAAATGGGTTTTAAATATAGTGTCCCAAGGATACAGATTTCACTTCCACACCTTACTAACACCAAGCGGGTGGCCAGACCTACCCCCAAATCAGTGGGCAGAGGCCCAAAATCAAGTACTCTCTCTCTTAAGCATGGGGGCTATTCAGTTGGTACCAGAAGAGCAAAAGGGACAACGTTTCTATTCGAGACTTTTTCTGGTACCCAGAAAAGGCAATACATGGCATCCTGTCCTGGACCTTTCTACTCTAAATACCTTTCTGGTGATTCCAAAATTCAAGATGCTGACTCTTCACCAGCTGCTTCCTATGCTAGGCAAAGATGCGCGGTTGTAACACTAGACTTAAAAGAAGCATACCTGCACATCCCTATCAGGGAGTCTTGCAGAAGATACCTACGTTTCAAAGCAGGCTACATGCACTATCAGTTCTCTGCACTGCCCTTTGGATCATCTACTGTGCCCTGGGTATTCACAAAGTGCCTAGCTCCAGTCATTGCATTCTGCAGGCAAAGAAATATTCAAATATATCCATACCTGGACGATTGTCTAATTCAGGCAGAAAGCCAGGACTTAATTTTGAATCATCTGGCCTTTGTTCAAAGGGTACTGACTTGTCTGGGGTACACCATAAACGAAAAGAAATCACGCCTGGTACCCTGTCAACAAATTATATTCCTGGGAGCTAGCTTGAATACAACTTCCGAGATGGCTTTCCTCACACCAAGAGAAACTGACTCATTTGACAACCTACTTCAAACAAGTGGCCACAAAAACCCAGTTATCTGCAAGGCAAATACTGCAAGCCTTGGGGTTCATGGCCTCCTGCATTCTTCTAATTCCATTTGCAAGGCTGCATATGAGGAAACTGCAATGGTATATCAAATGCCTATTGTGTCAACATTCACAGGATCTAGAAGCTATGATTCCTATCATACCTTGCTACGCCTAGAGTTCCTTTGGTGGGCAGAGGCCTGCCACCTAAACAAGGGGCTACTATTCACACTACCCCCTGCCACCCAAACCTTAACAACAGATGCATCAGACTATGCATGGGGGGCTCACCTGGCAGGGATGTGCATTCAGGGCAAATGGAACCCAAGTCAAATACACCTACACATAAATCAAAAGGAAATGTCAGCTGTACAGAATGCTGTGACAGCCTTCAAAGACCACATTCTTCCAGGACAACTAATGGTAAAGACTGACAACACCACGGTCATGTGGTACATAAGCAGGGGGGTACACACTCTTACCTCCTTTGCAGACTAGCCATGGCATTGTGGAACACAGCCTTGAGCTACCAATTGAATCTACAAGCTCAATTCCTGCCAGGAAAACTAAATACACTGGCAGATGGACTAAGCAGAAACCTCATGGACCCACACGAGTGGAAACTGGAACCAAGGATTTTCAACATGTTGACAAGCAAATGGTGGAGCCCAGATATAGACTTGTGTGCCTTCCTCCCAGAACCAAAAATTGGACACATTTTGCACAAGGATTCCCCACAAACTAGCTTGGAAAGTGGATGCTCTATCCTTCAGATGGAAAAACCTATCAGTTTACACTTTTCCTCCTCTACCTCTGCTCTCCAAGGTACTTCTAAAGGTCAAACAGGACAAGCCAAGGATGATTTTAATTGCACCAGACTGGCCACGCCAACACTGGTACGCCCTCCTGCGCAGTGTGTCAGGCTTGGCCCCATGGCACCTGCCTCAGACTCCTACCCTGTTGTCTCAGCAGGAGAACAAGATTCTGCACCCTCAGCTACAAACCCTGAACCTAGCAGCCTGGCTAATTGCCTAATCTCTCCTTTACCACCCCTCAGTAAATCAGTGATGGATATAATTTTAGAGGCTAGGAGGCCTAATGCTAGAAAATCTTATGCTGCAAAATGGAAAAGATTTTGTACCTGGAACCAATCTCAAGGGATGAGCGCAGCAGTGCCCAATTTACCTCAGATTCTACAATATTTGACTGAGATGCTTCATAAGGGCTTGTCCTTTTCCTCCATCAAAATTCATGCCTCAGCCATTTCAGCTCATTATAGCACAGAGCCTCCCCTCTTCTCTCATCCACTGCTCAAGCAGTTCCTCAGCGGGGCCAAAATTTTAAGGCCACCGAGGAGAGCTCCAACTCCAGCCTGGGACCTTAACTTTGTCTTGGAGAAACTCACTCTTCCTCCTTTTGAGCCAACTGCTACTGCAGATTTAAAATTCCTTTCCTGGAAAACAGCTTTCCTTTTAGCAATCTCTTCTGCAAGAAGGGTATCTGAGTTACAGGCCCTTATGGCAGTGGAGCCTTTCATCATCTTTCATGTGGACATGGTGTCCCTCAGAACCAGTCCCTCCTTCATGCCCAAGGTGGTATTCAGTGTGGCTCTTAATCAGTCCATTCATTTGCCTACCTTCTTTCCTAACCCATGGAACAAAGGGGAATGGATACTGCACTCATTAGATGTGCACAGACAACTTAAATTCTACTTGGACAGGACTAAAGCTCAAAGGAAATTTGAACAACTACTGGTGGCATTTGTTGCAGGGACAGAGGGGAAAGCTATTTCAAAGCAAACCATTTCAAAATGGACAGGCCACTGCATTCATTTCTTCTACAAGCACCATGGAAAACCTATCCCACAGGGCATCAGACCCCACTCAACCAGGGCTGCATCTACATCTGCAGCCTTTCTCAGGGGCGTCCCTACAAGGGACATCCTAGAAGCTGCTACCTGGAGTTTTGTACATACTTTCACCAAACATTATCATTTGGCAATTTTCTCTAAATCCAGAGCTGGTTTTGCCACTGCAGTCTTGCAGGGCCTTATAGCTGGTCCTAATTCTATTTAAATTCCTCCTCCCATCCTTAGCTTTGGGAATCTACCCAAATGTAATAACTGCAACAGTGAAACATGAAGAACATAGTACAGTTGTGTACACTTACCATAAATGTAGATGTTCAAGTGTATTCACTGTTGCAGTTCTGGTTACCCTCCCTCCAGCCCCCTTTCTTCTTTTTGCTATACCTCTACTCTCACTTACTATGCTCAAAAAGCTTTTTGGTGTATTTGCTTTTTTGTTGGAGGTATATCCTTGTATTATAGATTTAATTGCTTCCCATTAGGGGGGCACCTGTCATCTGGGGCAAGAAAAACTGATGTAATGGCATCGGCTGCATGTTTTATACCCCTGATGACCTACGTCATGGAAGAAGGGACAGCAACCGATGAAGGACCCAAGACTTTGTTAATCAGGCCGACTGAGGGCTACTGCAAGCAGATAACCCAAATGTAATGACTGCAACAGTGAATACACTCGAACATCTACATTTATGGTAAGTGTACACAACTGTACTTTTCTCTGACTTATTCTAAACTATGCAAAACTTTCATGAATGGATTTTTCTTTTTTTAAGTCCTCCAGTTAAAAATCCATCTCCACCTTGTGACCTGAAAGTTGTGCTACAAGGCCTAACACAGAAATCCTTTGAGCTTTCAGCTAAATTCGATCTAAAATTTCTGTCATAGAAAACAGTGTTCTTGGTAGCCATCACTTCTGCAAAGATAATATTTGAACTCCAGGCTTTCTCTTCCAAACCTCAATTTGTGTCTTTCGGCTTTTCCCGGTTAGGGGTCGCCACAGCGGAACTCCGGTCCGCTAATGATTGGCAGTAGAGTTTTACGTGCTGGCTTGTTGGGCCTAACGCACAACCTTCAACGAAGGAACGCCCGTTCACGCATGTCGCCACACAGAAGACGCTCTAACTGAGAATCGAACGGGCAACGTCTAACTGTGAGGCGACAATGCTACAGCAGCACCAAACCTCAGTATGTTATTTTATTTATTTATTTGCATTTGTTTACCGGGAAAGTCCACTGGGCCAGAAATGAGGCCATTTTCAGTGGAGGCCCGGAGAGAAAGGCTCCACATGTAATTACATACAAAAAAATACTTATGCATAATCCATACAGAGTATATAAGGTAGAGGTAGCACATCAAGTAAAATAATAACTGCATACAGTAATTTGGTAATAACATTACATATATTGATAACAACAGTGAAGAATTGTTTAAAATCATGGTACTAGTACAGGAATAAAAGTTTTAGATAATAGGTAAGATTATTAACAGAGTGGAAATTAGCTTAAAGGGAAAAGAAGGAGGCAGAAGGCTTAAAGTAAGGATAGCACAGGCTAAAGTGACAGCAGAAGGAGTTGATGTGATAGAGAGAAAGGGAACATAGACTAGTTGTAGAATGAAGAGGAGTAGGATATTGGGAGGGGGTCAGGTTTTGGGGTTGTAAGTAGGGGTGCAGGTGCATATCCAATATAAGGAGAGATGAAGTTTAAGGGATTTTTTAAAAAGCAGTTGGATTACTAATAATTCTGAGTGAAGGCGGGAGACAGTAAAAGAGTACAGCATTTGGCCGTCTGAGAGCTTTTGTTTTTCATTGTTTAATAGCATTTTGTTTTCTGACCTTAGGTGTCGATTAGGATGGTATATGGTCAGAATGTGGGAGAGAGATGGGCACGCTGCTGGATAGTAAATAAGTTTATGAGCAGTAGTTAGTTGTAGGTATGTGAGGTGATGGGGAATTCGACCCAATTTAGTTGTAGTGTGGAACATTGGTGGGTGGAGAATTTAGCATTTATAGCAAATTTGGCAACTTTGTTGTAGCATGAATTGAGTTTAGTTTTCAGAGAGGACTGAATATTGGTGAGGATTTGGCCGCCATGTAAGAGAGATGGAAGCAGGAATGATGAGGCAAGAGCCGTTTTTGCAGACAAGCTAAGAAAGTAGTTGTGCCTATAAAGGGCTCATAGTTTTTGATGTTTTTTTTTGTGATGTTGTGGAGTCCACGGGTAATTAAATCAAAAGGTGCTTCAACAAAGTATTAGTTTAAGGGTGTGCACACAATAAAGTATTAGTTTGTGTGTGCACACTTATGCAACCAGCGTATTGTACGTTTATTTTTTATATTTTTTCCCCTAACAGATTTGTTTGTTTTTCAATTGAATTGTACAGGTTATAGGTCACATTAAAGGTTGAAAAGTTTTGAAATGATTTATTGTGGTCTCATTTTTTTATATCACAAAAACCTGGCATTTTAACAGGGGTGTGTACACTTTTTATATCCACTGTAGAGCTGTTCACTTCCTTTCAAAACAGACAGTTGAAGAAATTCTATTCTAGACATCCTTGCAACCATAATTGGAGGACTGATGCATTCTCGTTCCCTTGGAAGGGCTTGTTCCTTCATGCATTTCCACTTTTTCCACTAATTCACAAGGTATTTCTGAAGGTTGAGAAAGAAATACCAAAGATCACTGTGGTGACCTTTTGGCAGAGGCAGTCTTGGTTTTCCCCTTAAATGGTATTGGCAAAGAGCAGTTGCCACAGACTTCCTTATACTGTTGATCTGCTCATGCAGTCTCAGGGACAACTGATGCACCCCAATTTAGAGAAACTTCAGCTGACAGCGTGGATGATTCAGTCTTGGTTGTTAGGCACTTGTTTCATGAGGATGTGCAGCTGATGTTAAAGGAGGCCAGAAAACCTGCTTTTAGAAAATCTTATGTTTATAAATGGATGAGGTTTTCTGAGTGGTGCCAGAATGGAAACAGAGGGGGTCCATTGAAGTAAATATTCCTCTGATCTTGAAATATTTGTGTGAAGTACTTTGAGATGCTTATCTTATGCACCCATTAAGGTGCATTTAACAACCATCTCTACTTGTCTGCCTATGGACCTCCCCTCTTTCTTCTTTTTTTCTTTTTTTGTAAAACAGTTCAAGAAAGGAATTATTCATACAAGACCCACTTGAAAGCAAATTTCTCCTTTGTGGGATCTCCGCCATGATGTCCTTCTATTCCTATGTTGCAGTATTCTTAGTGTGGGATTCCCTGCCTCAGGCAAACTGAACTTTGGTTCCTATACAAAAGCTTAAGCCTGGCTGCTGTAGGTGTGTGGGACGTCACACGTAGGGCCATAAACCAGGGACCATAAATATGACGTCTGCACTCACAGACCTCAGAACTTTTCAGCCGCAGACAACGTCACATTGATTGCTTCGCTGCTATATTCGAAGACTTCCTAAAAGCTAAGTGCCCCATTGAGGAATTTTTTCTCTTTTGCTTGTACTTGGTTAGCTGTAGTTATTCTTAGCCGATGTCAGCTAAGAAGGGCAAATGCCATTGCGGGTGTCAGATACTGCAGAAAGATGCGCACGACCGTTGTGTCTTTTGTTTAGGGAAGGAACACGACCATACTAGGGTCTATATCACATAGTCGAAGTCTTATAACTTCGAACACGTAATGTTCGAACCATTATGTTCAAAGTTACAAAACTTCGACTATGAATAAAAAAAAAAAAACAACGCAAAACAAAATAAACTGTTTTAAGCAGGGGGGCAAGCCCCCTTCACCCCCCGCTACTTAAATATACCAACTCCGAGATCGCACAGCATTGAACAAAATGGAAACCTCCGCTTATGAGATTTCCATTCAAATGCTCAAACTTTTACAGATTCGAACTTATGGTCTTGACCGTATGAGGTTTGAACTTGTAAAAGTTCGACTATGTGATAGGAGCCCCCATACAGCTTGTTCCATTTGCCAATCTTTTGATCCAAAGACCCTTCATAGCAGTCTGGCCACCCTTAACTTATATTTAGAGAACCAGAAACTCAAAAAACTTGCGCTCAGGATGGATCCTGAATTGGCTGATGTCCTTCTATTCCTATGTTGCAGTGTTCTTGGTGTGGGATTTTCCGCCTCAGGTGACCCGTACATCGGCTCCTATACAAAAGCTTCAGCTTGGCTGTTGCAGTTGCATGGAACGTCACACATAGTGCCATAAACCAGGGACCTTAAATGTGACATCTGCATGCACAGACCTCTGAACTTTTCAGCTGTAGACGACCATCACATCGTGTGCTTCTCTCCTTCACCACAGGACATCTTAAAGCTAAGTACCCCGCTGGGTTTTTTTTCTTCTTTAACCTCTAGCTAAAGCTTGGTTTGTTGCAGTAAACTTTAGCCAATGTCAGCAAAAAAGGGCAAATGCCAATGTGGGTGCCAGATTCCCCATAAAGATACACACGACTGCTGTGCTTTTTGCCTAGGCCGGGAGCACGATCTTAACACTTGCTCTATCTGCCAGTCTTTCATTCCTAAGACCCTACGCAGCCAGCTGGCTGTACTTAATCTTTACCTAGAAAACCAGCGGCTTAAAAAATTAGCACTCAGGATAGATCCCGTTTTGGCATCCCCGACTGAACCTTTGTGAAAGAAGACCAAGATTCTTGGGCCTTTTTCCACTGTCTCTCCACTTTCAGATGCCCCGCCAGCTACCGATTTAGGAGTTGAGGGATATCTGACAGATCCGTCTACTTCTACAGCGACCTTTGAGGAAGCCACGTCACAGTTGACGGCAAGCACGTCCCCGGAGCTAACCTAGACATCGGCTACTGCCGCGGTTGAGGGGGAACCAGACACAGCTGGGCCTCCAACCGGGATTCCTCCTCCTGAGACCGCTATGCTTAGCCAGACATCCGATTTCAGGCCTACTCCGAAGTCTACCCCAGTTAAAAAGAAACAAAAAAACAAACATCTGGCTGCACCCACTGAAGGCCTACCTGACTGGCAGTCCTTCACGTCATCTTTGATGCAGGCCTTTATGGCCCTCAGGTCGTCAGCCTCTTCTCCATTTACTCTTCCTTTCCTCAGCCCTAGGCTTGCCCTCTATCTTCTCTCTTCTACCACCTACCTCACAAGACAGGGAAGAAGAGCAAGAGACCTATTATTCATCTTCTGATGAGTCAGTATCTTACACCTCCCAAATAACCTCTCCTCAAGAGTATTATTCCCCAGATGAAGACTCCATTGAAGGGGACTCCCCTCCAGAGGATATCACCTTTGGTGAGACCATAAACAAAATGAAGGAATACTTCAAATGGGATACCTCTCAAATGTCTGAAACTCAAAAAAGGTATTTTGAAGTATTACAAGTGGAATCTCCTTCCCTTTCTGTCATTCCTGGCTATTTAGATGCCTTTTCCTCAGCATCAAAGACACCAGATTCTCAGCCACCTGCCCCTAAGAGGCCAGACCACTTCTACAAGGTGCCTGATGACCAGAAATTTTTAGTCAAACCACCCCTGGCAGATCCTGCTGTAATTGCCATTTCACCTGATAAACAATCTAGACTGATTCCGTCTGCCTCTCTCTTACCTATGGACAAAGATAGCAAAACAATGGCTAGACTTGGAAAGAAGGTTTAAACCTCTTGGCCTTTAGAGCCATCAACTATCAAACCCATGTGACCAAATATGCTCTGGACCTGGTCTCTTAAGCTGCCACTCTGCTGGCTGCTACTCCAAACTGCCCCACTAAATCTGACATCTCTTCCAAACTGTCTCTGGCTGTCCAAGTAGCCAGACACTCCATTAGATGTAGTTATGATGCTGCAGAGGCCTCTGCATGCTCTGCAGCATCTGCCACTGTACCCAGGAGATATTCCTGGCTACGTCTGCAACACTTACCAGAAGACTTCAAGTCTAAGATCTTAGATGCCTCTCTGGACCCTAACTTCCAGTTTGGTAAACAATTAGCAGACCTATTCAAAAATCTGCAAGAAAAGAGTAAGGAATTGCAAGACATCAAGCATTTTCTGGTGTCCCCTATTCCTAAATATTACAGGAATTACCCCGCCAAAGCCACCTTTGTCAGAAGAAACCCTGCCCTAGCTGGACCTACCTCTTCCAGACACAGAAGAGAAGAAGGGCCAGAAGACAAACCCCCTTCTAGGCCAGCTGTCTCTCAGCCTCCCTCTAGACAGCATTTTCAAGATATAGGAGGTCCCAGCAATGTGTGATTGCCTTGCCCATCTCCCCCTTTCCGCCCAGCCCTCCCACTGCCTCCCCTTTTGGAAAACCATCACCACAGACAAATGGGTTCTGGCTATTATTAAAAAAGGATACTTCCTGTCCTGGAAAGAAAGGCCAGCCTTAAGGGGTGTCCCCTTCCCCCCAAAAAATCAGACATACTTCTTCCCACAGTTTCTGACAGACCTTCTGAACTTGGGTACAGTAGAACCTGTCCCTCCAGGGCAGGAAGGAAAGGGCTTCTATTCAAGACTGTTTCTGATCTCCAAAAAAGATGGACCACGAAGACCCATTCTAGACCTTTTCTTCTTAAACCTATTCTTAAAAGTGCCCACCTTCAGAATATTTTCCCTACCAAATTTGCTTCCTCTCATACCAGCCCAGCCTTTCATGGCCACAGTCGACTTGAAAGAAGCCTATCTGCACATACCCATTCAACCTTCCCACAGGAAATTCTTACGTTTTTCTGAACCCTCCTCTCTCTCTTCCAGTTTACTGGATTGCCCTTTGGTTTGTTCACTGCTCCCAGAGTGTTCACAAAATGCCTGGCACCTGCCATAGTCTATTACAGAACACAAGGGATTCAGATTTACCCCTACCTAAACGACATCCTGATCCTAGCAGATGGCAAGGAAACCCTGTTAATCCATCTAGAGTTCACCATGTGCCTACTCCAAAGACTGGGGTTCACCCTCAACTTCCCAAAATCCTCCTTGACCCCAGAACAAGACAAAACATTTCTGAGTTGCAGGATCAAAACAAACATAATGAATGCCTTTCTTCCCCAGGACAAGGTCAGCTCCCTGACCTTCCATTTCAAAGCCCTTCTGCAGACCCAGCAAATAACTGCAAGGCAATTCCTTCGAACCCTGGGCCTAATTGCAGCCACCATCCCCATGCTATCACTAGCCAGAATGCACATTCGAAAGCTACAGTAGTATCTAAAAAAATGTATGGTAACAGCACCGACATCCTGTAGAGAAAGAAATCACTCTCCTGCCCTGCCTAAGCTAAAATGGTGGATTCAGCAAGTTCAGCTGAACCCGGGCCTTCCACTGCAGTTACCCCCAAATCAGTTCATGCATACAGATGCTTCAGACCTAGGATTGGAAGCCACAATGGCAAACTGCAGGGTTCAGGCAAAGTGGCACCCTTCCTAAAAGAACAAACAGAGCAACGTGAGGGGAAATGACAGCAGTCCTTCTGGCACTGAAAGCCTTCCTTCCACTCCTACAACCAGGTGTTCTCCAAATAATAACAGACAACACCACGGTTATGTGGTACTTTAACAAGCAAGGAGGGACAAAAGCATACTACCTTTGCAGACTAACCTTACTAATCTGGGTCCTACCCTCACAACACAACTTGTCCCTGCAGATAACCTACATCCCTCGCAGAACAACGAACAAGCAGACCTTCTCAGCAGGGCATCCTCTCCAAATCACGAATGGATGCTAGACAGGAATGTATTTCCAGATATGGTCCTCCAGTGGGGCACACCTCAAGTAGATTTGTTTGCCACCCCCAGAACAGACAACTGCAGACCTTCTGCTCCAAGATCTAATCCCCACTAGCTTGGAGAGTAGATGCATTCAGCATTTCATGGAAGGGAAGGTTTCTATATGCCTTTCCTCCCTTCCCATTAATTCAAAAAGTCCTCCTGAAAGTCAGGAGGGACAAACCAAAAATCTTGTTGGTGACCCCCTACTGGCCAAGCAGCACTGGTTCCCCCCTACTTCTCAATCTAGCCAAGGGCAATCACCACAAGTTACCCCATGAGGTGGACCTTCTGACACAACTAAAGGGAACCCTCTTCCACCCACACTTGCAGATGTTGTCTCTGACACTGTGGGTGATAAACGTCTAATTTCCTTCAGGCACCACTACTCAGAGGATGTGCTTTCAGTCCGGAGGGAAGCATGGAAACGTACTACAAGAAAATCTTACTTAGCTAAATGGGAGAAATTTTCAAATTGTTGTGTGGGCAAGGGCAGGGATCCATGCATCATAGACCCCCCCCCCAGTTCTTGCCTGTGTGTGTTAACTATTAAAGGGGAATTTTCTTACTCTTCATTGAAAGTCCACCTTTCAGCAATCTCAGCCTGACTGCCACTAGACACTCCCCTACTAGCCAGGCTCGATGTGAAGCTATTCTTAAAAGGGGTCTTGCACATCAGACCACCAAGAAAACCCATACCACCACCATGGGACCTGAACTTCATCCTGGAAAAACTAACCCTGTTGCCATTTCAACCTACTAATACAGCTACTCTGCAAATGTGCACATGGAAGACAGTCCTGCTAGTGGCTGTAACTTCAGCCAGAAGGGTGTCTGAATTACAGGCCCTAATGGCCTGCCCTCCATACACTACTTTCCACAAGGACAGGGTAACACTAAGAGCTAACCCTTCCTTTATGCTGAAGGTGGTCAATGATCTGTCCTTAAACCAATCTAGTCATCTACCCACCTTCTACCCCTCACCTACCAATGAAAGTGAGAGAATACTCCACTCCCTGGATGTACACAGACAGCAAAGGTTTTTCCTAGACAAAATAAAATCCGTAAGAAAATCCAATCAGCTCTTTGTTTCCTTCCACCCCAGGACGCTGGGCAAGGCAGTTGCCAAACAAACCATCACATTTGCCTATGTTATTCACACCATGGCAAAAAACTCCCACAGGGAGTTAAAGCTCACTCTACTAGGGCAGTGACAGCCTCCAAAGCCTTCTTAAAAGGCCCAGACACTGCATCCATATTAGAAGCAGCCACATGGTCCACCATTCACACTTTCAGCAAACACTACAAGTTAGACAATGTCTCCAGAGCACACCCAGGATTTGCCAGAGCAATCCTGCAGGGCTTTGTGGAATCAGCTTCTTCTATCTCCTCCCCTCCTTCCAACTAAGCTGTGGTACTGTCCCACACCAAGAATACTGCAACATAGGAATAAAATGACATAGAATAGCTCTGTAAAATCTTACCCTAACCATAGATGTCCTTCTCTTCCATGTTGCAGTATTCCTTCCCACCCACCTAACCCCCTTATCCTTTTCTCTCATTCTTTACTGATCTGTCTGAGGTCTCCTGGGGGTTATATCCTAACCTGTGAATTTATCCACAAAATGGCTCCTTAACCTATAACTGACATCACTGGCTACTCTCCTCCAGCTGGGCTTTCAAGTTCTGAGGTCTGTGCATGCAGATGTCGCATTTAAGGTCCTTGGTTTATGGCCCTACGTGTAACGTGCCATGCAACTGCAACAGCCAAGCTGCAGCTTTTGTATAGGAGCTGACGTACGGGTCGCCTGAGGCGGAAAATCCCACACCAAGAATACCGCGACATGGAAGAGAAGGACATCTATGGTTATGGTAAGATTTTATACAACTATCCTTTTGAATGAACCACCATGGAAAAAGCCCAAGGTTTCCAGGCCTACTTCCATTGCCTCTCCACCATCGGACGTCCTGCCAGCTTCTGATTTAGAGGTTGAGGGATGTCCGATAGAACCGTTTAGTTCGACAGCTCCCATCGAGGAAGCTGCTTCAGAAGTAATGGCCAGTATGTCCATGGAGACAGCACAGACGTCGGTCCCTTCCGATGTCGAGGGAGAACCAGATACAGTTGGACGACTGACTGGGATGCCATTACTTGAAACCCATGCTCCAGAACCCAGGCCTTCTCCCAGACCTACTCCTTCTAAATGGAAACACAAAACATAACCCCTGAGAGAGTCCCAGACTGGCAGTCATTTACCACCTCCTTGATTCAGGCCTTTATGACCCTTAGGCCCACAGCCTCTTCCCCCTCCACTATTCCAGTGCTTAGTTCTAGGCTTGCTTCTGCCACTTCTCTCCTCTTGCCTACTGCTCAAGAAAGAGAGGAGGATCTGGAGCCCTATTACTCATCTTCTGATTACTCTATTTCTTATGTCTCACAAATTGCCTCCCCTCTGGAATACTATTCCCCAGATGAGGAATCCATTGAAAGGGACTCCCCACCAGAGGATATCACCTTTGGGGAAACAATTACAGAAATGAAAGAATACTTCAAATGGGACACTACCCAGATGACTGACACCCAAAGGAGGTATTTTGAACTCCTTAAAGTGAGATCTCCCTCCCCGTCATCCATCCCACCTGTCTTACCTGCCTATCTCGATGCTTTCACCTCTACATCCAAGAACCCAGACTCGCAACCACCTGCTCTTAAGAGACCGGACAGGATGTTCATCGTGCATACAGCTGCAGTCATAACAGATGGGTTCTCCTGCCGTCAGGCGGGTCCTCGGTCGGCCGAATTCCAAAGTCTAGGTCCGGCGTCGGTTGTCGTCGCTTCTTCCCTGACGTCAGTGCAACAGGGGTATAAAAGAACCAGCCGACGCCATTTTCTTCAGTCTTTCTTGCCGCGCGGTGCCCGAAGCAGAAGCAGTTCGCAAGTGCCGGTCGGCCAGCTCCTGAAATTACGAAAATTTTGCAACCGAAGTCTTCTTGAAAGCCGTTGGGGAAACTTTTCTTGCCTCAGACCGATGTCAGACAAAGTTAATAATTGTATTTCATGTGGGAAGCAAATACCGCGTAAGGATTTTCATTCCCTCTGTATTCCTTGCTTAGGCCAAGACTACAACGTCTCGGTCTGTCGTTGTTGTGCTACTTTCAATAAACGCGCCATTAAACATCGGGCGGAGTTCGCCCAGCATTATTTTGGCAAAAAATTTAACTATATTATGTCGTTGGATACTCCGACTCCAGTTTTGTCTAAAAAACGCAAAGATAAGGACCGACACACGAGGTCCGCGGCCTCTACCGACACCACGCCAAAGCCGACTACAGGTGGTTCGGTTCTCAGCGAGGCACCTACGCAGCTCCTGACTACCGACAACACTTCTTTGGCGGTGTCTTCTGTGCCCGAGGTCGCTGGATCCTCGGCCCACACCCTGACTACAAATACCAAAGCCACTCTTGGTGGTGAATCTCAAAATGTAGACAGGTCTGCCTCCTCTCAAGGTGTCTTCAGACCTTCCTCTTCTTTTTCCATCAAGGCTTTCACTAAGTCTAAAGCAGCCATGCATTCTAAGAGACAAGCTACACAGGGCCTTTCTCCAGGCCCCATGCCTAAAAAACAGATGCTCAAAATGGCTGGGGATTTAATTACTCTTATCAGGGGTTCTCAACCCCCCCCAGACAAAATGCCCAGAGTGGAGGAAGAATCCCCCTCCTCTGACCAGGCCTCCATTATATCAGAGCACTCTGATTAACAGGAACATTCTTACTCCCCTTTTGAAGATTCTGATGCAGAGGAGTCCATTCCCTCTGTCTCCCCTCCAGAGGATTACTCCTTTGGGGAAACCTTGCATACCTTAAGGGAACACTTCCACTGGGAAGGCCAAGAGTACTCTGATTCCAAGAAAAGGCTTAGGGATTTTCTCTTGCTACCTCAGCACAGGCCTCTGGCTATACCTCCTGTCTTAGACATACTAGATGATGTGTACTCGGAGGCTTGCCTTAACCCGGATTCTTTACCTCCAGCCCCTGTCAAGCCTGACAGGTACTACCGGGTTCCTGACTCACACCAATTTTTATACAAAAGCCATGCGGCTGACTCAGAAACTATCTCACAGGGCCCCAAAGGAATTAAGGCCTCCACTGCTAAAAATCCATTACCTTCTGAGAGAGATTCCAGATCCTTAGAAAGGTGGGGAAAAAAGGTATATACCTCGGCCACCTTAACCATGAGGGCATTAAACTGCCAGTTCCATATGCTAAAGTACCAGCAGTTTCTGTTATCACAATTGAGAAGTAAAATGTCACAACCTGAACAACCAGACTTGAAGGAGTTGCAGGATTTGATGCATAGTGCAGAACAAGTGGGTAAACATACCTTGCAATGTGGTTTTGATGCTCTAGAGGCCTCATGTAGAGCTGCTGTTACAGGATCAGTGATACGTAGACATGCCTGGCTCAAGGAACAAACCTTACCAGATCATGTCAAAGCTAAATTGCTAGATGCTCCTCTTCAAAAGGATGTATTATTTGATGTTAAAGCTGAAGAGGTATTGAAGAAAATGGAGGAAAAAGCTAAATCAATGCAAACAGTGAAGGATTTTCTACAGGTACAACCACCACGTTTCAGTAGAAATTGGCCTTCCAAAAATTGGTCCTTTCCAACCACGGACAAACCCCAAAGAGGTAGATACAGGCGCCCGAGGGGCAGAGGGCAATCTCAAGGATCGTATAGAGGCAGACAATGGCAAGCTCCTACACAAAGAGGTCTTGAGGATAGTTCGCAGCCATTCAGAAAGCAAGCCCAATGACTTTCCCCTTTGCATGCCAAGCAAGGCTCAAATGGCAGCACCCTTAGGCGGAAAACTGGCATTATTTTCAAAAAATTGGCATATTGTTACAAAAGACAAATGGATCCTGGACATTATAAACAGAGGCTACAGATTCCATTTTCGCACCCTTCCAAAAATGAGAGGCATGCCAAACCTGCCACACAATCAAAGGGCAGAGGCACAAAAACAGATTTCAGATCTCATGGACATGAAAGCTATTCAAGAGGTACCTACTCACGAACAAGGTCAAGGTTTTTATTCCAGACTATTCCTGGTACCAAGGAAGGGAAAAGATTGGAGACCTATTTTGGACCTATCCATCCTAAACACATTTTACTGCACTCAAAATTCAAGATGCTCACTTTACAGCAGCTTCTTCCCATGCTGGGCAAGGAGTCTTGGCTGGTAACATTGGACCTCAAGGAGGCATACCTGCATGTCCCAATCAGACAAAATTGCAGAAGATACCTCAGATTTCTTGCAGGTTCAACCCATTATCAATTCTCTGCATTGCCCTTTGGCTTATCTACTGCGCCCAGAGTATTCACGAAATGCCTGGCATCAGTAATTGCCTACTGCAGACTTCAAAGGATACAAATATACCCGTATTTGGACGACTGCCTGATCCAAGCGGACAGCAAGCACATTCTTCTGAAACATCTGGCTTATGTAATAATGTTGTTGAATTCTCTGGGATACACGGTCAACAAAAAGAAATCAAGGCTAATACCCTCTCAGAAAATAATTTTCCTGGGTGCCAACTTGGACACAAACACCCAGACGGCCTACCTCACGCCAGAGAAGCAGGAGCAACTAACTCAATACTTCAGAACACTAGCAGATTTTACCAGGCTGACTGCAAGGAAAATCCTGCAGGCTCTGGGATTCATGGCATCTTGCATCCTACTAATCCCATGTGCAAAGCTGCATATGAGGAAACTTCAATGGTACCTGAAAAACCTATGGTCTCAACACAGCCACAGTTTGGAAACAGTAATACCACTAATTCCATGTCTTCAAAAGGAATTTCTGTGGTGGGCTCAAGCATGCCAAACAAACACAGGTCTCCCATTCTGCAAGCCTCAAGCAAATCAAGTCATCACAACAGACGCCTCGGACTACGCCTGGGGGGCGCACATGACAGATCGGTGCATTCAGGGCAAATGGTCCCAAAAAGAAAAGCACCTTCACATCAATCAAAAGGAAATGCTAGCAGTAATAAATGCTATTCTAGCTTTCAAAGACCTTCTGCATCCACGTCAACTATTGATAAGGACAGACAACACGACAGTAATGTGGTACATAAACAAACAGGGAGGAACCCATTCATACCCCCTATGCAGACTGGCCATGTCACTTTGGAACATGGCTCTGGAATTACAAATCGAGCTTCAAGCACAGTACTTGCCAGGCAAGGAAAACACGCTGGCAGACAACCTAAGCAGAAATGTGACAGATCCACACGAATGGAAGTTGCATCCTCAAGTTTTTACAGAAATAATTCAAGCATGGGGAAGGCCAGACATAGATCTCTTTGCCTCCCACAAAAATCACCAATTGACAAAATTCTGCTCAAGGACTTTTCATCCAAAGGCCTGGAGAGTGGACGCTCTCTCTTTCAGTTGGACAACAATGACAGTTTTGCCTTTCCACCTCTTCCTCTGCTGCCCAAAGTTCTATTAAATACCAGAGCAGACAGACCAAAGATGATTCTCATTGCTCCAGACTGGCCAAGACAACACTGGTACCCACTCCTAAGGAGCCTGACGCATTCCCCACCATGGATCCTACCTCTAATGCCTCTTCTTCTGATTCAGCACAGCTTCAAAACTCTTCACAGTCAGCTGAAAACACTCAATCTGGCCGCATGGAAGATTCCTTAACATCACAACAGACCCTACTCTCCAAGGAGGTGCAGGATGTCATTTTGGAGGCCAGAAGGCCGTCTACTAGAAAAGCCTACGCCGCAAAATGGAAGCAGTTTTGTGCCTGGAATGAGAAAAAGGGCCAGAATCCTGGAAAACTGAATTTACCTCAAATATTACAGTATCTAGCTGAGCTGCTAAGCAGTGGACTTTCATTCTCCTCCATCAAAATCCATGCCTCAGCCATTTCTGCAGAATACAACACTGATCCACCTTTATTCTCTCACCCCCTCTTAAGACAGTTCCTCAGAGGGGCTAAAAATATAAAACCCCCAAGGAAACAACCAATACCTGCTTGGGACCTCAATTTCATACTAGAAAAGCTGACCTTGCCTCCTTTTGAGCCAGCTGCCTCAACAGATTTGCAATATTTGTCATGGAAAACAGCTTTCCTTCTGGCTATTACTTCAGCTCGTAGGGTTTCGGAACTACAAGCCCTCATGGCTGTGCAGCCTTTCATCATCTTCCATCAGGACAGAGTTTCCTTACGAACCAACCCGTCCTTTATGCCAAAAGTGGTATCCAGGGTAGCTTTGAATCAGGCTATACACTTGCCTACCTTTTATCCTAATCCTCAAAACAAAGGGGAGAGATTATTACATTCCTTGGACATCCACAGACAACTGCGTTAATATTTGGACAGAACACAAAGCCTTTCAGAAAATCAGAACAGCTCTTTGTGTCCTATGCTATAGGAGCTCACGGGAAGCCTATTTCCAAACAGACAATCTCAAAATGGATAGCCCACTGCATACGCTTTTGTTACTCTTTTCATGGCAAAACTGTACCTGCAGGCATCAGATCTCACTCCACAAGGGCCACATCTACCTCTGCAGCTTTCCTCAGAGGAGTTCCTACCAAAGATATTTTGGAAGCAGCCACTTGGAGTTCTGTGCATACCTTCTCCAAGCACTACCACCTACCATTATACTCCAAAACTAGAGCAGGCTTTGCCACTGCAGTCTTGCAGGGCATCCTGGCTCCTCCTAGTTCCAACTAATGCCTACCACCCCTTTCTTAGCTTTGGGATTCTACCTATCTGTTATGACTGCAGCTGTATGCACGATGAACATAGTACAGTTTTGTACCTACCATAAATGTAGATGTTCGAGTGCTAATACAGCTGCAGTCCAGGTTTCCCTCCCTCTTTCCCCTCTTGGTACAGGCCTATTGGCTAACACCTCCTCATACAACCTGATTGGGGTATTCTTTTATGGTGTATTTGCTTGCAACTAATGTATTTTGATTATATGACATTGCTTTACTGCACAAATTTATGTATTGCCTTCCTTCTGGGGGCACCTGACATCTGGGGCAAGAAAAACTGAAGAAAATGGCGTCGGCTGGTTCTTTTATACCCCTGTCGCACTGACGTCAGGGAAGAAGCGACGGCAACCAACGCCGGACCTAGACTTTGGAATTCGGCCGACCGAGGACCCGCCTGACGGCAGGAGAATCCATCTGTTATGACTGCAGCTGTATTAGCACTCGAACATCTACATTTATGGTAGGTACAAAACTGTACTTTCTACAAAGTACTTAAACCAGAAATTCTTAGTACAACCTCCCCTGGCAGACCCTGCAATAATTGCTGTCTCCCCTGACAAGCAATCTAGACTGATTCCTTTAGCATCTCTTCTGCGCACTGATAAGAATAGCAAAAGCATGGATAGGATTGGAAAAAAATGTACACCTTCTCCACTCTGGCCTTCAGAGCCATCAGTTACCAAACTCGCATGATAAAATATGCCTTGGACCTAATTTCGCAAGCCTCCATTCTCTTGGTTTCTACCCCTGACTGCCCTACCAAAACTGAGATGGCATTTAAACTGTCCCTGGCTCTCAGGTAGCCAGACATTCCATTAGATGCAGTTATGATGCCGCAGAGGCCTCTGCTAGTTCTGCAGTTTCTGCTTCAGTTGTCCACAGATATTCTTGGCTTCACCTCCAACCACTTCCAGAGGATTTAGAGTCTAAAATCCTAGACACCCCATTAGACCATAACCTCTTATTTGGCAAACAATCTGCAGAACTTTTTAAAAACCTGCAGGAGAAAAGTAAAGAGCTTCAGGACGTCAAGCATTTGCTTGTGTCTCCCATTTCAAAATGCTACAGGAATTATCCTGCAAAGACGTCCTTTGTCAGGAGAACCCCTTCTTCTGCTACCCCCTCCTCTACCAGGCATAGGAGAGGAACCAGGAGGCAAACCTACTCCAGACCAGTTACCTCACAACCCAGTCCAAGACAGCCCTTTCAAGATAGAAGTGGACTCAACAATGCATGAGTGCATTGCCCATCTACCTTTGTCAGCCCACCTCCCCCACTGCCTCCCCTTTTGGAAAAAACATCACATCAGACCACTGGGTTCTAACTGTCATTCAGAATGGATATTTCCTTTCTTGGAAGGAAAAACCCATTCCAAGGCCCATCCCCTTTTCCCCCCAAAATCAACTCCACCTCATACCTCACATACTACTAGACCTTCTGAGATTAGGAACAATAGAACCTGTCCCCCAGGACAGGAAGGAAAAGGATTCTACTCAAGACTTTTTCTGGTCCCCAAAAAAGATGGCCCTTGGAGACCAATACTAGATTTATCCTTCCTAAACCGGTTCCTAAAAGTCCCATTATTCAGGATGCTATCCCTTCAGATTCTTCTCCCTTTAATACCAGCCCAGGCCTTCATGGCCACTCTAGATCTACAGGAAGCTTATCTCCATATTCCCATAAAACCCTCCAACCAGACATTCTTACATTTTACTGGGCCCTTTTCTTATTTTCAGATGTTCTTCGTTCCCCATTGCTGCAGTCCTTACTATTGGGTATAGTCCGCGTCCAGTCGGCCCGAATACCAGAGTATAAGGCTGACGTCGGTCCGGCGCGCGTGGACTGGCGTCGACGCATGACCGGCGTCATATCCTCAGTCTTTTGCCGCATGGTCCGATGCAGAAGCAGTTTTGCGAGTGCAGGTTGGCGTTCTGAAATATTACCGAAACAGAGTTGGCTAAGTACCCCGTTGGGGAACATTTTGGCTTTTTCTTGCCTCAGTATTTAACCGGATGTCAGAAAAAGTGAATAACTGTATTTCTTGTGGGAAACAGATACCTCATAGGGATTACCATACCTTGTGTATACCTTGTTTAGGGCCTGCGTTGTTGGTTGCCGCTCTTGTGCTAGGTTTAACAAACGCACTATTAAGAGGAGGTTGGACTGTGCCAGGTTAGTGTTTGGGAAGCGTTGCAATTATAAAATGCCGTCGGATGCTCCGGCGCTTCTTCAAGAAGCGCAAGGACAAAACGAAGCCTAGGGTTGATGAACCGGCAGTCCCGGACGTCGGTTCTTTAGAAACTCAGTGGAGCCAGAGGTTTTGCCAGGAGTTTCCATGGAGTCTCAGGCAGAAACTTTACTGTTACAGGATGTGCCTTCTCAGGAGGTAGGCCAGGCTGAGGGGCTTCTCAGGTAACTGTTCTTCCTCTCTTCCCAAGGTAGTTAGAGCCTCTCCTTCTGTTGCCAAAACTTCTTTGAGAGGTAGGCCTAGTTCAGCTTCAGTGGGGCTTCTCCTAGCATTTGGTTCTGTACCTAAGAAACATATGCTTAAAATGGCAGAAGATTTGATTACTATGATTAGAGGTTCTATGCCCCGCCTGATAAGAGGCCTAGGGTGGAACCGAGTTTGATAGTTTTGAACAGTGTTCAGAGGCTTCAGAGTCTTCTGCGGAAGACTTGCAGGAGTATCCTACTTATTCTGATTCTGATGTGGATGATTCCACTCCTACAGCTTCTCCTCCTGAGGATTTCTCATTTTCAGAGACTCTGCATTCCATGAGGGAGCACTTTAAATGGGAAGGCCAGGATTACTCTGATTCAGGAAAGGCTTAGGGAATTCTTGTTTTACCCCAGCATAGGCCCTTAGCTATTCCTCCTGTGTTGAATGTGGTGGAAGATGTTTTGCAGAGGCTTCCTGAACCCTGACTCTTTGCCTCCTGCTCCTGTTAAGCCTGATAGGTATTATAGGGTGCCCAAGCTCATAAGTATTTGTTTAAGAGTCCTAGGGCGGACCCAGAAACTATTTCTCAAGGGCCTAAAGGTGTTAAGGCTTCTGTGGTTAAAAATCCTGTTCCCACTGATAAAGAGGCAAGGGCTTTGGATAGGTGGGGAAAGAAAGTGTATACTTCTTCCACTCTAGCCATGAGGCGTTGAATTGTCAGTTTCACATGCTAAAATATCAGAATTATCTTCTTTCACAATTAAAATCTAAGGTGGATGCTTTGGCGGAAGGTATTGAGTGTAAAGAGTTGCTGGATTTGGTTCATGTGTCTGAACAAGTGGGTAAGCATTCTTTGCAATGTGGTTTTGATGCTGTACAGGCCTCCTCGAGGGTGGCTGCTACTAGTTCTGTTCTTCGCAGGCATGCCTGGTTGAAGGATCAGAATTTAGCTGAGCATGTTAAGACAAGGATTTTGGATGCTCCTTTACAGTCTGATGTGTTGTTTGGATCGCCTGTGGAAGCAGTTTTAAAGAAAATGGAGGACAAAGCTAAGTCTATGCAAACTGTTAAAGATTTTTGCAGGTGCAGCCACCGAAGTTTAGTAGAAATTGGCCTGCTAAGGGGTGGACGTATCCTGCTTATGATTCCCAGTCTAGGGGTAGGTCTAGGCGTGGTAGGGGCAGGGCTCAAGGTTCTTTAGGCCTAGAACAGGAGTTCACCTGCTCAGATTTCTGGTGAGGGCAGGGGTCAGTCCAACAGACCCAATGACCTGTCTTTTCAGCTGCCAGTAGATTCTCGTCTGGCAGCTCCTTTGGGAGGAAGACTGTCTCTTTTCAAAGAAAATTGGGATTTAATTACTCAAGACAAATGGGTGTTGGATATCATTCACCACGGTTACAGATTTTATTTCCATACAATGCCCCTTTCAAGGGCATGCCAGACGTTCCTCCTCCACAAAGAAAAGAGGCTCACAAGCAAGTTTCTCAGTTACTCCAGATGGGGGCCATTCAGCCAGTCCCTGTATCAGAAAGGGGCCTAGGATTTTATTCTCGCCTGTTCCTAGTACCAAAGAAGGGGAACATGGAGACCAATTTTGGATTTATCTCTCCTCAACACTTTTCTGGACATTCCCAAGTTCAAGATGTTGGCGTTACAACAGCTTTTACCTCTGCTGGGCAAAGATCACTGGATGGTAACTTTAGATCTCAAGGAAGCTTACCTTCATGTGCCTATAAGGCTAAGTTGCAGGAAGTATCTCTGGAAATTCTCATTATCAGTTCTCTGCATTGCCCTTTGGCTTATCTACTAGTATTCACAAAGGTTCTGGCTCCAGTGATAGCTTACTTCAGGCTTCAAGGAATTCAAATCTATCCTTACTTGGACGACTGCCTGATTCTGGCTCAAGAAAAGGAAGACCTTCTACAGCATCTGGAATATGTTATAGCAGTGCTAAGATGCCTAGGGTATTCTGTGAGCGAAATAAAGTCCAGTCTAGTACCCTCTCAAGACATGTGCTTTCTGGGTGTGAGACTGAATACAGCAGCCCAGATGGCCTTTTAACCCCGGACAAACAAAAGAGTCTATCACTTTACTTCCATCAACTATCTCATCAGTCCGTGCTGACTGCAAGGACAGTCCTTCAAGCATTAGGGTTCATGGCATCTTGTATTCTGGTGCTTCCCAATGCCAAACTGCATATGAGGAAGCTACAATGGTATCTCAAAATGTATGGACACAGCACTGCCAGGATTTGGACACTGTCATTCAAATAATACCTTGCCTTCAAAAGAATTTTTGTGGTGGGCTCAGGAATGTCACCTAAACAAGGGACTCTCTGTGACCCGGCCAGAGGCGAGTCAGATTTTAACGACAGATGCCTCGGACATTGCTTGGGAGCTCATCTAAATGGAAAGTGGATACAAGACAAGTGGCCTGCCAGACTACAGCATCTACATATCAACATGAAGGAGATGTTAGCAGTCCAGTTTGCATTAATGGCTTTCAAGGAGTTACTTCTTCCAGGGCAGGTGTTGATTCTAACAGACAACACAACTGTCATGTGGTACATCAACAAGCAAGGGAACACATTCTTATCCTCTATGCAGGCAAGCAATGATTTTATGGGAGACACTAACTCTTCAGGCAAGGTTTCTGCCGAGCACAGAACTCCTTAGCAGATGTGTTAAGCAGACAAATCATGGATCCCCACAGTGGAAACTGGATCTTCATGTATTTCAAAATTGACAGTGTCATGGGGAACTCCAGACATAGATCTGTTCACTTCTCCACTAAACCACCAGCTGCCACAGTATTGCACAAAGGGTTTCATCACGCAGCTTGGAAAGTGGATGCTCTGTCTTTCAGTTGGAAAAACCTTCATGTGTATGCCTTTCCTCCTCTGCCTCTTCTTCCAAAGGTACTATTAAAGGTCAGACAAGACAGGCCAAGGATGATTTTGATAGCTCCAGATTGGCCTCGGCAGCACTGGTATCCACTACGTCTGGTAGGAAGCCTCCATGGCCTTTACCTCTGATTCCTCATCTGTTATCTCAGAAGGATGGTCATCTGCTCAATGTCAAGCTTCACTCTCTTCATCTAACAGCCTGGCATATTCTGTGTTGAAACACAGCAGGTCTCAACTTTCTCAACAAGTTTTAAATGTGATTATGGAAGCTAGAAGACCTAGTACAAGGAAAGTGTAAAATGGAAGAGATTTTTATTTTGGAGTACAGCAAAGAATTTGCAGGTTTCTGAGCCTAATTTGAGTGTGGCTCTTCAATATCTTACTGAGTTATTGGGCAAAGGTTTGTCCTTCTCTTCCATTAAGATTCATGCTGCAGCAATTTCAGCTCACTATGATTGTGACCCACCATTGTTTTCGCATCCTTTGTTCAAGCAGTTTCTTAGAGGGCAAAGAATATAAGACGACCTCCTACTCCTGCTTGGGATCTCAATTTTGTGTTGGAAAAACTTACTCTACAACCTACTGCTGAATTGAAATACTTGTCATGGAAGACTGCTTTTCTGTTGGCTATTACTTCTGCAAGAAGGTGTCTGAGTTGCAGGCCCTTATGGCAGTAGAGCCATTTTGATTTTCCATAAGGATAGGGTATCATTACGTACTAATCCTTCCTTTATGCCTAAGGTGGTTTCTAGTGTGGCTTTAAACCAAACTATTCATTTGCCTACTTTTTATGCAGACCCCCAAAATAAAGGAAAAGATTTTGCACACTTTAGATGTACACAGGCAATTGCGTTATTATTTAAGCAGGACTAAGGATTTCAGGCAGTCTCAGCAGTTGTTTGTTTCTTTTGCTTTGAGTTCTGTCAAAACAAACTATTTCTAGGTGGATTGGCTTTTGCATTGCATTTTGTTATTCCCATCATGATTCCAGCTGGGATTAGGCCTCATTCCACTAGGGCTACTGCCACTTCAACAGCATTTCTAAGGGGTGGCAACTAAGGATATTTTAGAAGCAGCTACTTGGAGTTCAGTGCATACTTTCTCTAAGCATTATCACCTTCCTATCTACTCTAAGTCTAGGGCTGGTTTTGCCACAGCTGTTTTGCAAGGCATGTTGTCAGCTCCTGCTTCTTTATGATTTTGTATATATTCTTGTATATATTGTACATATTTTTGGTGCAGGTATTTTGGGCCTTGTCTTTTTAGGGTCTTCTGACATTTCTGGTATTCGGGCCGACTGAACGCGACTATATACCCAATAGTAAGGACTGCAGCAATGGGGATCCTCGAACATCTACATTTATGGTAGGTACAAAACTGTACTTTTACAGCCTTGTCCTTTGGTTTGTCTACTGCACCCAGGGTATTTACAAAATGCCTAGACCCCAGCCATTGCTTACTGCAGAACCAAAGGTGTCCAAATCTGTCCTTACTTAGACAACATCTTCCTTCTAGCAGAAACAAATCATCTCAGGTTCACCGCTTCCCTACTACAAAACTTGGGTTTCACCCTGAACCTCCAGAAATCATCCTTACTCCCGCAACAAGACAAAATCTTTCTGGGCTACAGGATCAGAACAGACCTCCCCCAAGACAAAGTCCAGTCACCAATCCTTCCAAATCCTATTACTACTTCTTCAGATATCTGCAAGACAATTCTTGCAACTCCTGGCACTGATACCATCCCTATGCTTCACCTAGCCAGAATGCACATGCAGAAGTTCCAGTGGTGTCTGAAAAATGTGTAGTCACAACACCAACACTCCTTAGAGCAACAAATTACCCTTCTGCCGTGCCTCAAAACAGAACTAAGGTGGTGGATTCAACAAATACTTCATAACCCAGGACTTCCACTTGAAATCCTCTCACCAACCCAACTTATGCATACAGATGCATCAGACCTAGGGTGGGGGGGCCACCTTGAAGGGTTTCAGGGTACAGGAGGCATGGAATCCTACCCTCCAAAAGAAACACATCGATGTAAGGGAAATGACTGCCGTTCTTCTGGCCCTGAAGGCATTTCTTCTTATCCTCCAACAGGGCTCACTTCAGATATTGACAGACAACACCACAGTAATGTGGTATCTCAACAAACAAGGAGGGACCAGAGCTTATCTCCTAAGCTGGGTAACATTACAAATTTGGGACCTCGCCTCCAGGCACAACTTAACCCTGCAGGCTTCATACATTCCCTCTCAGGACAACAGACAAGTGGATATTCTGAGAAGAACATCTTCTGTACAACACGAGTGGATATTGAACAGGGAGACCTTTATAGACATTGTCCACCAGTGGGGCACACTTCATCTGGATCTGTTTGCCTCCCCCCAGAACCCACAATTGAACAACTTCTGCACCAAGGATCAGTCTCCACCTGCCTGGAGGGTGGATGCCTTCACCCTTCTCACTAATCCAAAAGGTCCTACTGAAAGTCAGGAAGGGCAAACCAAAAATTTTGTTGGTGACTCCCTACTGGCCAAGGCAGCACTGGTTCCCCCTACTTCTCTCATTAGCCAAGGGCAGTCACCACAAGTTACCCCACAAGGTGGACCTATTCGCACAAAAAAGGGAACTCTAATTCACCTGCATCAACAGATGTTAGGCCTAACACTCTGGGTGATAAACTTCTAATCCCTTTCAGACCCCACTACTCAGAGGACATGCTTTCAGTCCTGAGGGAGGCCAGGAAACCTGCAACTAGGAAATCATACTTATCAAAATGGGAGAGATTCTCCAAATGGTGTCTACATAAGGACAAGGACCTCAGACAGGCAGACCCAACCAAGTCCTTGCCTATGTGTATGAACTCATTAAGGTTGGCCTTTCCTACTCTTCAGTGAAAGTCCACCTTTCAGCCATTTTAGCTTGCCTACCTCTAGATCCCCCTTTGCTCTCCAGGCTGGATGTAAAACTTTTCCTGAGAGGGGTCTTACACATCAGACCACCAAGAAAACCCATCCCACCCCCCCGGGACCTAAACTTCATTCTGAAAAACTAACACTGGCACCATTTGAGCCAGCTAGCACTGCTACACTCCAAATGTGTACATGAAAGACTGTACTGCTGGTGGCCATTACTTCCGCTAGAAGAGTGTCAGAGTTGCAGGCTGTCATGGCCTGCCCCCCCCAACACTACCTTCCACAAGGATAGGGTGACCCTGTGCACTAAGCCTTCTTTCATGCCTAAATTGGTCAAAGAACTGTCCTTAAACAAATCCATTCACCTGCCTACCTTCTTTCCCTCTCCAACCAATGATAGTGAGAGGATTCTCCATTCCCTGGATGTGCACAGACAAGTTAGATTCTACCTAGACAAAACTAAGTCCTTCAGAAAATCTAGCCAGCTATTTGTATCCTTCCACCCCAGGGCTCTGGGCAAGTCAGTCTCCAAATAAACTATGTCATGTTGGATCAGAAAAGCCATTTCCTTCTGCTACTCACACCATGGCAAGCACTTACCCCAGGGGGTAAGAGCTCACTCTACCAGAGGCATGGCTACTTCCAAAACCTTGCTCAAAGGGCTGGACACAATCTCCATCCTGGAAGCAGCCACCTGGTCCACAGTTCACACCTTCACTAAACGTTACAAATTGGACCACATCTCCAGAGCCAGGGCAGGGTTTGCTAGAGCAGTCCTGCAGGGTTTTCTGGAATCATCAACATCTACCTCCACCCTTCCCTTTAATTAAACTCTGGTACTCTCCCACACTAAGAATACTGCAACATAGGAATAGAAGAACATAGAATAGTTGTATAAAATCTTACCATAACCATAGATGTCCTTCTCTTCCATATTGCAGTATTCCTTCCCTCCCTCCAAATCCCCTATTTAATTCTGACTATGGACATATCTCTTAGGCATTATGAAGCTCTATCCTAGATCAAGAGCAGACTAGCCAGCATATGACACTTTGCACTTCTGGTTGACATCACTTGTTACTCTCTTTAGGACTGTCCGACTGGGCTTTCAAGTTCTGGAGGTCTGTGCGTGCAGACGTCACATTTAAGGTCCCTGGGTTATGGCCCTACATGTGATGTCCCACACACCTACAGCAGCCAGGCTTAAGCTTTTGTATAGGATCCGACGTTCAGGTCGCTTGAGGCAGGGAATCCCACACTAAGAATACTGCAACATGAAAGAGAAGGACATCTGTGGTTATGGTAAGATTTTACACAACTATTCTTTTTTGAAAAATGTACCTAACTTCCTTTTGAGCCACTAACACAAGCTAACCTCAAGTTCTTAATGTGGAAAATTATTTTGCTTGTTCTGCCATCTGCAAGGCAGGTTTCTGAGCTGTAAGCTATCGGGGTAGCCTTACCTGATTTTCCACAGGGATACGGTTGTGTTATGCACTAATCCTTCTTTCATGCTGAAAGCGGTGTCACAGTTCACTCTGTCTGTTAAGCTCAGTGTGTTCTTTCAAGAACCTAAGAATAAGGGAGCAGGGATAGTTCACACCTTGGATGTGCATCAACAGCTCAGGTACTACCTTGCAGGATAAAACCCCCCAGGAAGGATAAAGCATTGAACATTGGTTGTTCTCTGTTATTTTTTATTACACCCACCATGGCAGGGCAAATCCAGGCAAGGTAAAGGCACTTTCCACCAGGGCCTTTTCCTCTTCAGTGGCATAATGGCAAGGAGTGGACTTGAAGTATTCTACAGGTAACAGTTTGTTCCTCTGTTCATTCCTTAAGAACTATGAGCTGGATGCATTCTCTAAGTCCAGAGCAGGCTTTGCAAATAATTTCTACCATGGTATTTTGCACAAAACCATACAGAAAAGCAAACATTTTTATATTGTTTATAGGTTATGTATTTTTAACTTCTTGTATAGATAATTTCATGCAGGGTTTTACTGTACTATATCTTTAAATGTGGAATGAAAGTTTGTAGTTGTCCAATCAGGTGTTTTTGAATGGTATATAAGGTGGCTGTTCAAATTATGTTTTATTCTGATAGTCTTTTGCATTGTCAAGATGAAAGCGCTAAATTAAAATATGTTGGTGTGGTTCCAGTCGTGGTTATTCTTTGGTATTTACTGGTTGGTGTGATTTGTTTGTATTCTCAGCTGGTCCACTACAAATATTTATACGTAATATATTCCATTTCAGCATGTTGTGATTGTACTGGTTTGAATGTTTTCTACCAGTGTTCAGTATCCTAGGGGCTATCATTTTCTAATGCTGCACTGTCAAAGATGACACAAATGTTTAATTTACATTGTACTTTGAATTGTGTTGTACCAGTGGAGCTTTTCTCCCTGGGCCTCCACTGAAAAGATCATATTCCTTTTGAAACATCATTATCTAGGAATTTAAAAAAATGATTATTGAAGCAACTAAGCTCTAAGATTCTAGATGCTTTGTTGAGAGTTTCAAATTATTACTGACAAGTTTACAGTGACCAGTGTCTATCTCAAACGTAATCTATCAAGCTTGTCTGAGATGATTGTTAATTTACATCGCAGTGTAAGCCTCTTCACCTTGCTCAAAAAAAAAACATTCATAACTGCCATCTGATGTAGTAAGATCCAGCATAAACAGTTTTTATGTGAAGTTTCAGCTCAAGTCATGGTGTGGAAGAAGGGACTGTCTAGACTACTGAACATGAACCCTGGTTGCATGAGAAGTCAGTCACCCAGTGGCGAATCACAATGGGGTTAGACTTTAAGCTCTAAAGCTCAAACAAAGATTAATAAAAGACCAGTTATTTTTTGCTCGATTGTACTGCGGTAAATGGTGCCAGTCAGCTTTGTGTGTCCTCCAGAGAAAATCAAGTAGAATGGTAAACCAAGAGCCTAAAATAACCACGGCATGAACTATTTTTGTAATAAGCAGCCATAGTCCCTGACCACACAAGAGAAGGAATAAAACAAGCCTTCATTCATCATATTGAACTTGCAGCCACTCTACTGGTCTCCTCGGGTGCTCTGTCTCTCTCCTGCATATGCTTTTCCAATAACTGGAAAGCTTCTGAACATGTGAGTCTCCCTGTCTGGCTTTGCTGTAGAGTCTGAGGATTGCCAGCTTTGTACAGGATCCAGTGAAGGAGGCAGATATTATCAGGAGAAGAAAAAGAACAGATGCCTCTTAGCATAAATACCTTTAGGATAGCAGGATATAACAACTTAAATCTTAGTCACTCCTGCCTACTAATCCAAGAAGGCAGGCCACCTTCTCCTTGTCTCTAATGAAAAATTGTGGCCACGAAGACATGGTTATCTTTGATCTTGAAAGATTTCTCGGTAAAGAACTATTTATTTTAAAGTATAGGTTGTACACAGTTTGGTGATGAGACAGGGCATTCTTGATCATACATTTTGCAGGAGAAATACTTAGTGTGCTCTTTCGAGAAATTGTTATTTACATGGGATCCCTGACCATTCCATAACTTTCCTTCATGAAACTAATAGATGTAATGGGATCCTATCTCGCCTACATTCATAACTGATGGGCTCGGAGCCGATCCATCGGCTCCGACTCGGCCAACTAATACACTAGAACGAAGTCTCTCATTGGCTGGGCTACTCCCTATCCCAGGATGCACTACACCTGCTTCCCCAGATCTCGTTTGCCGCATTACAAGCTGGACGTGGTCTCGACTTGGCTGGAGCTAAGTGGTTTTCTTTACCTTTACTGGTCTTTGACCTTGGGATTTTCCTCTGAATATTGATAAAACAGCTGTTTTAACAGCTACTCTATCACTGTAAATTGTGTGTTTTTTGATAACTTGTGTGTGAAGTGATTATAGGTACTTTATTTCGTTGTCGGGCAAGGCCCGTTTAAGTTAGAGGGCCTTTGCCCTATTTTTTTTTTTTTTTTTTAAGACTTCTTGTTGTTATTATTATTTTTTCTTCGGGCTAAGCCCGTTTAAATTAAAGGGCTTTGGACCATTGTTTTTTTTTGTGGTGTTGTGTGTGTTCACTGTGTTCTCTTCTGAGGTAAATCTCCCTCTCAAGAGCTCGTGCCTTGTTTCTCGCGCTCTACAGTTGGCGCAAACCTTGTAGATATATATATATTGCTTGTTATATCCATTCATTATGTCAAAAGAGCAGAAGTCAGGATTCAAGAAATGCACTCGGTGCAATTACAAAATGTCTATTACAGACAGTCATTCGATTTGCGTGTATTGTTTGGGGCCTAAACATCTACAGGAGACATGTAGTGTCTGTCATGCTTTCTCCTCTAGGGTTCTTCAAGAGCGCAAAAATAAACTCATCTTGAAGGGTCTTATTAAGCCCTCCTTTGAAGAAGCTTTAGATCCTCCTGTTACTTCCAAAAAGAAAAGATCGTCGGCTCCGACAAGTCCGTCAGAACCGACTGCTAAAAAGCAAAAGTCTACCTCTTCTTCCTCGGCTCCACTGACTTCGGGGCCGAGGGTCGAAGGGTCTGCCTCGATACCTCTTTCCTCGGCTCCATTAGTCTCAGAGCCGCAGGTTGGAGTATCGAGAGGCGAATCTCCTCCATCGGTTCCAATGGCTTCGGAGCCGGTGGAGGTGTGCAGCTCAGACTCTTCCCCCTCGACTCCGAATAAAGCTCCTTTGGCGCCGATAGTGGTCCATGCTGTGGTGGAACCGGCGCCGATAGTGTTGGAGCCTTTTCGGAGCCAGTCCCCTTCTCTCTCGGAGCCGAGAGGAAAGTCTTCTCGTCTGTCTACCTCCTCTAAATCTTCGAAACTGTCTGATTCGGATCTGGATAGGGTGATACAGAGGCTTTTCCAGTCTCCAGTTTTTGCTCAAATGGTCTCGGCTCCAGCCCAGTTGGCTTCGGAACAGATCCCCCCTCCCAAACATTCGATTCCTCCTCCAACCTCCTTGGAGCCGTTGGAGTCGGTGATGGTGGAGCAATGCGGAGCCATACGGTCGGAGCCGAGACCCCTTCGAGGTCTGTCGGCTCCGACTATGGCTCCTACCCTGTCCTCTGGTTCAGGGTTTGGTACTGGGACTTCCTCAGCCGGGCCGAAGGGGAACACTTTGGGGCTGGGTGCCTCGGTGCCTAGTCTTCCCCTCGGAGCATCGGCTGCCGGAATTCCCAGTGCCATCGTGGCCTCTAGACCAGTGATCTCCATGGAGTCTGGAGGTCCGGCCTTTGAGGCCATGAGGAGCGCGCTGGCCATGCCTTTGCCGGCTCAGCAGGCTTCTACCTCACCGTCCCTAGACCTGGAGACTGGGGCTTCTGTTGTGTTGCAGTCCCCCGGCAGCAGGGCCCCAGGGCTTGAGGATACCCCCATCGGGGGTTCCCTTCTTACGGGGGGTCCGTCCGAAACTGCTTCGGACAAGCCCCCACGGAAGAAATTGTGCAAGAGGAAGCACGTGGACTCCCAAGATGAGTCTGTTACATCGGATACTGACCTCGATGACGCGGAAGGGTCCCCCAAATCATCTTCGGATGATATCTCTTTCTCAGATATCCTGGAGATTCTGAGACAGAGAGGAGATTGGCAAGCCAAAACCCCTTCAGCTGAAGAGTCAGTCTTCCTCAAGGCCTTCGGGGCCCAGCCCTCCACCTCCTGGGTGTCTCCGCCCTTCGATGAACTCCTTGATTTGGTTTCTCGAAGGGCGTGGGAACATCCTGATTCTGTGGAACCGGTGCCTGCGAGACCCAATAAGTTTCTTTCAGCCCCCCCCCCAGAAGGAATTTCTGACGAAAGGTGTTCCAGTAGATGCTATGGTGGTGGCTTCTGCCACACAGCAGGACGTGGCAGAGGCTTCAACGTCTGTCCACCCTCCTAATAAGGATTCCAGGAGCATGGATAGGTACGAGAAGCGTACCCTGTCTTCAGCGGCCTTTACCTTACGGTCGCTGAATTATTTATGTCATTTTACCAGGCTCCAAAGGGACCTCCTTAAAGAGCTAAATGACTCCCTTACTGGTAATCTACCTGAGGCGCTGGCCCCTGCTGTTGGCGCCCAGATGACTACCTTGTTCTCTATCGTGAACTCGTCCATGAGGCTCATTTCGTATGCGGCCGAGGCGAGTAGGCTGAGGAACAGGCGTTGCCCTCAGGAGACACGCCTGGTTACGCTTGTGTTCATTTGCGGAGGCCTTCAAGTCTTCTTTCGCCGACGCCCCCTTTGATGGGTCATCTTTGTTTGGACCCAAGGTGAAGGACACACTAACTCTGTGCGAGCAGGAGGGCAAGACTTTGACTGCCGTTGGGGCCCGTTTTTCCGCTCCTTCTAGGCCTTACCCCAAGGCCCAGAGAGGAGGGAAAATGTGGTTCAGAAAATCTCAGAAGTCTTTCCCTACTCCACCCAGTGATTCCCCCTCCAGAGGCAGAGGGGGGGGGGGATTCAGGAAGACGCCGCCCCAGAGGCGGCAGAGGCCCCCGTAACTCTGGAGACCGCGATTCCTTTCATGGTTCTTCCTTCAACCAGCGTCCCTGAGTTGTTGCCCGACTGTGCAGTTCCGGAGCCAGTCGGGGGTCAGTTTACGGCGCACCCACAAGCTTGGGAATCCATAACAAGCGATCAGTGGGTGCTTCGCATTATTACCGGAGGCTATCTCATCCCCTTCAACCAGCCCCCCCTTTCCTTAAGGGAAATCCCGGACGTACCACCCAGTCAGCGGGATCAGGCAGCAATAGAGGTTTCAAAGCTGCTAGAAAAAGGAGCCATCCAGCCTGTCCCCACCGACCAGATCGGATCAGGAACTTACTCAAGATTATTTTTGGTACCAAAAAAGACAGGGGACTTCAGGCCCATAATGAAACAACAGGAAATATAAACGTATATAAGCAACAACAAAGACCAACAGTGAGTCCCAGCTCTACCTTCCAAAAAGATAAAATTTATTCAGTTAGAGCAAATCTTTTCTCTAGCGCCTCGGCCAACAGCCTTTACAGAGTAAGACAATAAAACTCCTAAAAAACTTCACAATATATACAAAATAAAACAATCAATCAATTATACAATCAAATAATTAAATCACATGTATAATATACATTTAAGGCCACAGTTTTAAATAAGACTTTGCCAGTTGCATTCTCTATTCATACCATATGGTTGTAAAGTCCCATACTTCATAATCAAAATAGATTCCTTCTGTCTCAGTATGTTCTTTTGCCAATCTAAATTATTATAATAGAGAGGAACATGTTCCAATATGGAAACTTTTATATGATTAGTATTACCATGATGTACAGAATTAAAGTGTTCAGCAATGGGACTGTTTATTTTATTATTTCTTACATCCCTAACATGCTCTTTAATTCTTTCTGCTAACATTCTCTTTGTTTCCCCAATATAGTATTTATTACAACTACAAAATATAGCATAAATAACACCCTTACTCATGCAAGAGTATTTAGCTCTTGTAGTAAAATTTTTTCCATTTATTTTAACTACCTCATCCACTATATGCTTGCAAACGGAACACTTTCCACAAGGGAAGGTTCCTACAACTTTCACATTATTTAAACTATTAGTATAAGGTTTTTTGTAAATACTATGTACTAAGAAATCCTGGATACTCTTACCTTTTTTATATGATATAATCAATTTTGTATCTTTCAATGAAAGAATGTCTCTCTTAATAAAATTCCAATAATTCATAATTAATTTATTAATAATAGAAGAAAAATTAGTATATTTAGTAACAAAAAACATCTTTTCCTGATTAGATTTATCAGTATTGTTACTATTATATTTGTGACTATTATTAAATCTACTATCACCTTTTTTATTTCTAAATACTCTACAAAAACTATTTTCTACATTTACTGGATTATATCCTCTGGCATTGAATATTTCAGCTACTCTAAGTGCCTCATTATAAGCTAATTCATTGTCAGAATTTAGTCTCTTTATTCTGAGAAATTCTCCATAAGGGATAGCTGTTAAGGTATGGGGGGGGGGGGGTGACAACTGTTACCCCACATTTTCCAGCTAATCTCATCAAACTTTCTGTAGATACCAGTATGTATCGGAAAGCCATTGTTACCTTTAAGGGAAATATCTAGAAAATTTACTTGACAACCTCGTTGTACATCACTAAAATTAATACCAAATTTATTATTATTCAGTGCATCAATAAAACCTGCAGATGCATTAAAGTTGTCTTTACAAATGAAAATAAGGTCATCAATAAATCTGAAGTATTTCAAGACATTATTTTTAAAAAATGGTAGTCTATAAAGGAATTCATTTTCAAACATTCCCATAAATAGGTTCGCATAGGCTGGCGCAAAAGCAGCCCCCATAGCTGTACCTGTTAACTGTTTATAGAGAATGCCATTAAATTCAAAAACATTGTTCGTTAAACAAAATTCAACTAGTTCCAAAATATAATAAGTTTATAATAATAATATAATAATAAGAGCCATCCAGCCTGTCCCCACCGACCAGATCGGATCAGGAACTTACTCAAGATTATTTTTGGTACCAAAAAAGACAGGGGACTTCAGGCCCATTTTGGACCTCAGTTCATTGAATCGTTTTGTGCAAAAGTCCAAATTCTGAATGGTCACCCTTCAATCCATTCTTCCATTGCTGGAGAAGAATGCATGGATGTGCTCCATAGATCTTCAGGACGCTTACTATCACATTCTGATAGCTCAAGAGTCCAGGAGACACTTACGCTTACGCCTCGGAGTCAGTCATTTCCAATTCCGAGCACTGCCCTTTGGTCTCACCACAGCCCCCAGGGTGTTCACCAAGTGTCTGGCAGTGGTGACTGCTCACTTGAGGAGTCTAGGATTCCAAGTGTTTCCATATCTAGACGACTGGCTCCTTACTGCCACCTCCGAGCATCTACTATTCCAGGCGCTCAACACCACGTTCACCTTGGGCCGTTTCTTGGGGATTACGTTCAATTGGCAAAAATCTGTACTACAGCCATCTCAGCGTATTACTTTTATAGGCGCAGACTTAGACACAAAAAGGATGCGCGCCTTCTTACCGGCAGCAAGAATTCAGGTTCTGCAAAACCAAGTCAAATCCTGTCTCCCCCTATCAAGAGCTCTGGCCCATCTGATTCTACAACTGTTGGGCTCGATGGCGTCAACCATACTTTTAGTCCCCTTAGCCAGACTTCACATGCAAATTTTGCAATGGCTCCTGTCGGTTCAATGGTCCTATCAGGAACTTCCCTTGAACCATTAGTCATGATCACGGAGAGTTGCCGTCGGGATCTGCGTTGGTGGCTCCTCCAATCCAATCTCGACCAGGGGCGACCCTTTATTCCTCAACCCCCCGTTGCCACTGTGACCATGGACGCCTCCCAGGTAGGGTGGGGGGGTCATTACCTGGACAGGTCGGTCCAAGGCACATGGCAAAGCCAGGAAACGCATTTGCATATCAATATCCTGGAGATGAGAGCGGTACTCTTGGTACTGCAAGCTCTCCATCACGCTCTCCCGCAAGGTCCGATTGCTATCCAATCTGACAACATGTCGGTGGTTTGGTATATAAACAAGCAAGGTGGAACCAGATCTTACCCACTGTGCAGAGAAGCCATGAGACTTTGGCACTGGGCAGTAGCTACCAACCGCTTTCTAATGGCAACGCACATACCGGGGAAATCCAATGTGATTGCGGACAGATTAAGCAGGACTATTCTCTTACCCCACGAGTGGTCCCTCAACCAGAGAGTGGCTGCGAAAATTTTCGCCAAATGGGGCCTCCCTTGCTGCGACCTCTTTGCCAGCCCTCACAATGCGAAGTGCAGAGAGTTTTTCACGCTGTTCCCCTCTCAGGGACAGATTCCCAGGGACGCTCTGACCCACATTTGGCCCCCCGGTCTTCTTTATGCCTTCCCTCCAGTTCCCCTCCTACCGAGGGTGATACAGAAGGCCATTTACCTGGAGAGCGAGATGTTTTTGATTGCCCCGCACTGGCCTCGTCAAGTTTGGTTTCCTTTCCTACAGAGGCATGCGGTAGAAGGTCCATGGTTTCTGGACCCGGTGCCAGACCTGTTGACTCATCAGTCAGGACGGCTTCACCCATCTCTCAGGTCTTTGAAGTTGGCGGCATGGTTACTCCACTTCCATCCTTAGTCCGAGACGATTCCCTTTCTCCGGAGGTGATCCACGTATTGTCTTCTTCTCATAAACCTTCCACTGTCAAACTTTATTCCAGCAAATGGAAAAGGTTCGCCTTCTGGGCTCAGAAACGAGGTATAGACCCCCTTACTGCCCCAGTATCGGAGGTTCTGAATTTCTTGGCCTCTCTTTTTTCAGTTGGGCTCTTCAGTTTCCACCATTAAGGTTCAGCTAGTGGCTATCTCTAATTTTCATGCTTCCTTTGAACCTTCATTGATGTCTCACAAACTTTGTAAGGCTTTCCTTAAAGGAGCATGGCTCCTTAGGCCTCCAATATCTCACCCTGTCCCCCCTTGGGACTTGAATATGGTTCTTGCTGCCTTAACTGCCCGCCCTTTCGAACCAGCTGCTACCTGCGATTTGAAATTTCTGTCCTGGAAAACGGCCTTTTTAGTGGCCATAACTTCGGCCAGGCAGGTTTCAGAACTTCAAGCTCTTTGTTCTGATCCTCCCTATTTGATTTTTCACAAACATAGAGTGTCCTTGAAATTTAACCCCTCCTTTTTACCAAAGGTAGCCTCTTCTTTCTGTATTCAACAAACTGTAGAGCTCCCTGTGTTTTTTCCAGAGTTCTCTAACAACGCAGAATATATTTTGCATCAATTGGACGTCCATAGACAACTGCGTTTTTACTTGAATAGAACCTCTCAGACGCGGAAATCAAATCAACTGTTTGTTTCCTTTGCAATAAACAAATTGGGTCAACCAGTAGCTAAAACCTCCATAGCTAAATGGATTAAAGATTGTATCTCTTTCATTTATTCACAGGCTAACAAAGAGCTTCCCTTTCCAGTCAAGGCTCATTCTACCAGGGCAATAGCTACTTCTGTAGCTTTTCACTCCAAATTATCAATAGATGATATTTGTGCTGCGGCTACCTGGACTTCTCCGCATACTTTCATTTCTCATTACAAATTGGATGTGGTTTCTCGAGGCAGGGCTTCTTTTGGTTCCACAGTTCTCAGGAGTGTTTTCCAATGAGCTACCCGGGATTTAGGTGCTAGGGACGCTGTCCCATCAGTTATGAATGTAGGCGAGATAGGATCCCATTACATCTTTTAGTTATGTACTTACCATAACTTCGGATGTATGGGATCCATCTCGCCTACATTCGGATTTAGAGGAGATGTACTTCCATTTGGAGATCTTCTCTTGAAGAACTTTAGTTGGTTGTAGTGACTACTATTTTTTCTGTGTTTGCATGTATGTATGAAAGCGAACAAACAAGATCTGGGGAAGCAGGTGTAGTGCATCCTGGGATAGGGAGTAGCCCAGCCAATGAGAGACTTCGTTCTAGTGTATTAGTTGGCCGAGTCGGAGCCGATGGATCGGCTCCGAGCCCATCAGTTATGAATGTAGGCGAGATGGATCCCATACATCCGAAGTTATGGTAAGTACATAACTAAAAGTTTTCTCCTTTCTCACTCTCAGGGACTCCTGTTATTTGGATATTATCTAACTTTGTTTTCACTGCAGCCAGCCTGTGATCTGCAGAAGAGAGGTGTCTGCTTCAGTAAGGTGATCTGATTGCAGTGTGATGGTATTTTCAATTTTTTTTGTCTCTTGAGCTGACTTCTCTATGTGTGCAGAAAATGCACAGTTCATTTAATGTGAAGTTCCTGCATAATTGAGTATAGTGAAGCCGACGGGGTCAGGGACTTGACATCTTCATTGTACTGTTCATAGTTACATTCACCAAGTCATAGATTAACATTGAAGTTAGTTGATAGGCCTGCCCAAGTGACATTGTTGTACAAAAAGAGCTACCAGACATAAGGAAGTCTACCAGACAGACAGACTATTATTTTGCTATTCTAAGGTGAAAATGAACTAGAGTGTTGCTGCAGATAGGTTGCAATCTGCATTATTTACGGTTGGAAGAGGAGTAATGCAGCAAAGGTGTCAAAGTGCCCCCATCTTAAGGCACAAATGGATAAGTAAGAAAATTGATAATGTTACCGCCCTTGTATTCTTGGAAGAAGTATTGAACTGATTTATGGAAACCACTTTTGTTGGCGAAATTAGATTATAATGCAATGTACTGTACTGGGTTTAGTATGTTATTTACCATTCTGCACTGAATATTATGTGTTTTGCAAGTTTTTTTAAATGCACCATTGTGATTTATATCGTCTTTCCTGTGTATCTTCTCAAGACAAAAGAATTAGGTATCACACAGGACTGTTTGTAGTCAAGATATTTCATGGGAATTCGGACTTATGATGCGGACTTATGATGCAGAGGTTTAAAGCCCTTACTGCACCCCAAATGACTTGAGTTTGACCTGTGGCATGGACGTTGATGGGACTGGATTTTGTGTAGGAGTATAGGAGTGAACAGCTGATGCTGGCTCGCCCATCCTGGGGGGTGGAGGGAGTGACGCCGCCCAGGCTGTCTACAATAACAGCATTAAGAGTGAGGCATGCTCTACATTGCAAGCAGTATAGGTCTTGATCAGGAACTTGCACATGAGTGAAAGTGCTCATGTCCCAACCAAAGGCAGCATTTGCGGAGGTCCACAAGGCTATTATGAGGTACAAAGGATAGGGCACACTCCAGAGCAGTAGCAGTATGATGTCCTTCTATTCCAATGTTGCAGTATTCTACTAGTGGGTTTGCCCTTCTTCCAATCAGCTTGTCCGGCCAGGTTTCCAAAGCTTTTCCAGTCCCACTTGGTGCTGACGTCTGACTTGGAGGCAGGTACGTGGGCCATAAAAGTGACGTCTGTACACACTGGCCCTCAGAACTTTTCAACCGCCAGCCATACGCCAGGTATTCCTGCTACTCGCGGACATCAGATCTGTTTCACATTAAAGATAAGTACCCTATTGGGGCCTTTTTCTTTAGTCCTTTATTTTAGTCTGTTCATGTCCGGTAAGAGTAAGTGCAACTGTGGTCGTCAAATTCCACATAAAGACAACCACAACCAGTGTCTCTTTTGTCTGGGTAGGGATCACAATTACAAAAACTGCACTATCTGTAAATTGTTCGTCCCCAAGACCCTTCGCTGCCGCTTACAGGCTCTCGACTTGTGCCTTGAGAACCAGCGCCTAAGACATATAGCTCTCGGTATGAAAGCTGCCTCCGACACCCCATCTGAACCATCAAGGAAAGGGCCAAGTCCATGCAGCCTACTTCTTCCACTGTGCCTCCCTCTGCCACTCCTCAACCTGTAGCCACCATCAGTTTAGCTGAGGACCTGGCTTCCGCCACTTTAGATACAGCGGGTACCTTTCAGGAGGCCGCACAATCTAGAGTGGATGACACGTTCAGGGAGGATGTACCAGTGCCTGCTACAGATGCTGGGGGGGGAGCTAGTACTTTTGATGGGGGCTTTGGACTCGGCCTCCACTGCTCCAACAATTTCTTCCAGGCCTACCGCCAGCCAGACGCCGGCTAGACCTTCTAAGAAAAAGCAAAATACCAGACATATTTCTCTGGCACCAGATGCCTTACCTGACTGGCAGGCCTTCAGCCAGAGTCTCTACAATGCTTTCTTGGCCCTCAGGCCTTCCTCTGAGTTCACCCCTGAGGCTCCACCTCTTCTCAGCCCTAGGCCTTCATTACCTGAACGGACTGTGAGCCATCCTGCAGAGGAGGAACTGTCTGATTCCCCTGAGGATTCCCTGTCCTACTCTTCCCAGATTTCATCCCCCCTGGGGTACGGATCCCCTGAAGAGGCCTCTGCTGAGCCTGATTCCCCAGTGGAAGACCTTACCTTTAGCGGACACTGTTAACATGATGAGAGAACAATTTAAGTGGGAATGCTCAGACATGTCTGAAGCACAAAAAAGCTTTTATGATCTGATTCAGATGGAATCACCTGATCCGTCACCTGTCCCAGCTGTCCAACCTGCCTTCCTGGATGCATTTGCTGCAGCATCCATTACTCCAGATTCCCAACCACCTGCTCCTCGAAGGGCAGACAGATTATACAGGGTTGTTGACTCAGACAAATTCCTTTTCAAGTGCATCCCAGCAGTCCCCGCCACTATTTTCATTTCTACAGACAGGGCATCCAAACTCCTCCCTACTACCACTGTCCTGCCTGCAGATAAGGACAGCAAAGCCATGGAGATGTGGGGAAAAAAGATTTACACTTCTGCTACCCTAGCTTTTAGGGCAACAAATTACCAGGCACACATGGCCAAGTACTCTCTGGCTCTTTTGGGCAGAGCTTCCAAAGAGCCTAATGACATTCCTGACTGTGCTGCTAAAGCATTCTTGTCATCATTACTTGGGCTGGTCTCAGAAGTGAACAAGCACTCCCTTTGGTGCGCATATGATGCAGCTGAGGCCTCAGCCAGGTCAGCTGCATCAGCATCCGTACTGAGAAGTTATTCCTGGCTGCGTCTGCAGCCACTCCCTGATGACTTCAGAGCCAACCTCCTGGATGCCCCCTTGGACCATTCTGGCCCTCTTTGGTGCTAAGGTGGCTGATCTTTTCAAGTCTCTCTAGCATAAAGGGAAATAGCTTCAAGACCTCAAACACCTCCTTGTCTCTCCAGTCCTAAAGTTCCAGAAAAACTTCCCAGCTAAGACACAATTTATAAAGAAGGCCTCCCAGGAAACAAACTGCCCAGCCAAGGACTTCTCAGGCCTCTGGCCAGAGGCCTTCCTTTCCAGACAGGGCAGCAGTGTCTTGACTGCCTCCCACCTTTCCTCCCACCACCTTCTACCAATACCCCTTGTCCACCCATCTCTCTCACTGTCTCCCTGCCTGGTCCCTAGTAACAAAAGACAAATGGGTCTTGCCCATCCTGAAGGATGGATACTTTATGACTTGGATCACTCTCTCCTCCAAGACTGCTTATCCCCCCCCCCCTCCCGCATCCCGACGGCTCCTCCTACACCAGGTGTTAAACAACCTGCTACTGCAAGGCACCATAGAATCAGTCTCCCCCTTGTTCGAAGGAATGGTTTCTACTCAAGAATCTTTCTGGTGCCAAGAAAGGAAGGACCATGGAGGCCTAGCCTAGATCTCTCCCGCCTCAACCACTTCTTAAAGGTCCCCCTCCTTCAGGATGCTCACCTTAGCCAGTCACTTTCCCCTCATTCTCCCTCAGGCCTTCATTGTAACCCTGGACATAAAGGAGGCCTATCTTCACATCCCCATAAAGCCTACCTCCAGGAAATGTCTCAGATTCATAGCAGGCTCTTCTCACTTTTGGTTCTGTGCATTGCCTTTTGGGCTATCCATCACCCCAAGGGTATTCACAAAGTGCCTAGCCCCAGTCATCGCTTACTGCAGGACAAGGAGGATACAAATATTCCCATACCTAGATAACCTACTCATTCAAGCAGCGGATAGACAGAACCTCCTTGTTCACACCAAAGACCTCCTGCTCCTGCTGCAGTCTCTAGGGTTCCTGATAAATTACCCAAAGTCCCAACTCCATCCTACACAGGACATTCTCTTCCTGGGATGCAGAATCAGGACAGACATCAACATGGCCTCCCTCCCGGAGGAAAAAGTGGTGTCCCTCTCCCATCACTTTCAATCTGCCCTCCATTCATCAGCCCTGACTGCGGGGGGAATTCCTAAGACTTCTGGGGTACATGGCAGCTACTATCCCCATGTTGCCCCTAGCGAGGTTACACATGAGAAAATTTCAGTGGTACCTTTGCTCAGTGTGGACCCAGCACTCACATCCTCTAGAGTTCAGGGTTCCACTCCTCCCCTGTCTTCACCAAGAATTAAAATGGTGGCTTGCCCAAGTTGCCTAGAATCCGGGCCTGCCCCTGCAAATGCCCACCCCTTCCCAGATCATGCACACAGATGCCTCAGACCTGGGCTGGGGGGGCAACTCTGGGTCCAAGGACAGTGCAAGGTTTGTGGACAGACAGACACAAACAAATGCACATCGATATCAGGGAAATGACAGCAATACTCCTCGCTCTGCAGGTCTTCCAACCTTACCTCCAGCAGGGCCTCCTAATAATCTTCACAGACGACACCACAGTGATGTGGTACCTGATCAAGCAAGGAGAGACAAAGTCCTACCTCCTATGCACACTAGCTCTACAGGTATGGGCTCTGGCTATCTCTCAGGGAATCTCCCTCCAGGCAGCCTACATCCCGATTCGTGTCCCAGCACAACTCTCAGGCAGATTCACTAAGCAGAACCATATCAGACAGCCACAAATGGATGCTGTCAAGAGAGGTGTTCCTAGATATCGTCCACAAGTGGAGTATTCCTCAGATAGACCTGTTTGCTTCCTCCATAAGCAGGCAACTCCAGAGTTACTGCTGCAGAACTCACTACCCGAAGGCATTGCAAACAGACGCCTTCTCAATGTCATGGAAGGGGAAGTTCCTCTATGCTTTCCCCCCTTCCCTCTGATCCAGAGGGTCCTACTGAAAATTCAGCAGGACTCACCAAAAATATTGCTGGTGGCTCTCTATTGGCCAAGGCAGCACTGGTCCCCTCTACTTCTTCATCTGTCCAAGGGCAATGACCACAAGTTACCCCCCTCAGTGGACCTACTCACACAGCACAAGGGGACACAGATACACCCACAGTGGCGGTCTCTGCACTTCTCCCTGTGGCGGATAACATTATGATTCCCTTCAGACACCTGTACAATGAGGACATGCTTTCAGTCCTGCAGGAAGCCAGGAAACCCAACTCAAGAAAGTCTTA